>NC_089843.1:151056658-151361480 GCF_035609145.1 Eleutherodactylus coqui | reverse complement strand
ATTATGATGTCATAATGTAAAATTCCATTATGATGTCATAATGCAAAATTCCATTATGATGTCATAATGTAACATTCCATTATGATGTCATAATGCAAAATTCCATTATGATGTCATAATGCAAAATTCTATTATGATGTCATAATGCAAAATTCCATTATGATGTCATAATGTAAAACTCCATTATGATGTCATAATGCAAAATTCCATTATGATGTCATAATGTAAAATTCCATTATGATGTCATAATGCAAATTTCCATTATGAGGTCATAATGCAAAATTTCATTATGATATCATAATGTGACATTCCATTATGATGTAATAATGCTAAATTCCATTATGATGTCATAATGCAAAATTCCATTATGATGTCATAATGTAACATTCCATTATGATGTCATAATGCAAAATTCCATTATGATGTCATAATGCAAAATTCCATTATGATGTCTTAATGTAAAATTCCATTATGATGTCATAATGCAAAATTCCATTATGATGTCATAATGCAAAATTCCATTATGATGTCATTATGTAACATTCCATTATGATGTCATAATGCAACATTCCATTATGATGTCATAATGCAAAATTCCATTATGATGTCATAATGTAACATTCCATTATGATGTCATAATGTAACGTCCCATTATGATGTCATAATGCAAAATTCCATTATGATGTCATAATGTAACGTCCCATTATGATGTCATAATTTAACATTCCATTATGATGTCATAATGCAAAATTCCATTATGATGTCATAATGTAACATTCCATTATGATGTCATAATGCAAAATTCTATTATGATGTCATAATGTAACATTCCATTATGATGTCATAATGCAAAATTCCATTATGATGTCATAATGTAACATCCCATTATGATGTCATAATGCAAAATTCCATTATGATGTCATAATGTAACATCCCATTATGATGTCATAATGCAAAAATTCCATTAAGATGTCATAATGTAACATCCCATTATGATGTCATAATGCAAAATTCCATTATGATGTCATAATGCAACATTCCATTATGATGTCATAATGTAACATTCCATTATGATGTCATATTGCAACTTTCCATTATGATGTCATAATTCAAAATTCCATTATGATGTCATAATGTAACATTCCATTATGATGTCATAATGCAAAATTCCATTATGATGTCATAATGTAACATTCCATTATGATGTCATAATGCAAAATTCCATTATGATGTCATAATGTAACATTCCATTATGATGTCATAATGCAAAATTCCATTATGATGTCATAATGTAACATTCCATTATGATGTCATAATGCAAAATTCCATTATGATGTCATAATGCAACATTCCATTATGATGTCATAATGCAAAATTCCATTATGATGTCATAATGCAAAATTCCATTATGATGTCATAATGTAACATTCCATTATGATGTCATAATGTAACGTCCCATTATGATGTCATAATGCAAAATTCCATTATGATGTCATAATGTAACGTCCCATTATGATGTCATAATGCAAAATTCCATTATGATGTCATAATGTAACATTCCATTATGATGTCATAATGCAAAATTCCATTATGATGTCATAATGTAAAATTCCATTATGATGTCATAATGCAAAATTCCATTATGATGTCATAATGTAAAATTCCATTATGATGTCATATTGCAAAATTCCATTATGATGTCATAATGCAAAATTCCATTATGATGTCATAATGTAAAATTCCATTATGATGTCATAATGTAACATCCCATTATGATGTCATAATGCAAAATTCCATTATGATGTCATAATGTAACATTCCATTATGATGTCATAATGCAAAATTCCATTATGATGTCATAATGCAAAATTCCATTATGATGTCATAATGTAACATTCCATTATGATGTCATAATGTAACATTCCATTATGATGTCATAATGCAAAATTCCATTTTGATGTCATAATGTAACATTCCATTATGATGTCATAATGCAAAATTCCATTTTGATGTCATAATGCAAAATTCCATTATGATGTAATAATGCTAAATTCCATTATGATGTCATAATGTAACATTCCATTATGATGTCATAATGCAAAATTCCATTATGATGTCATAATGTAACATTCCATTATGATGTCATAATGCAAAACTCCATTATGATGTCATAATGCAAATTTCCATTATGATGTCATCATGCAAAATTCCATTATGATGTCATAATGCAAAATTCCATTATGATGTCATAATGCAAAATTCCATTATGATGTCATAATGCAAAATTCCATTATGATGTCATAATGCAAAATTCCATTATGATGTCATAATGCAAAATTCCATTATGATGTCATAATGCAAAATTCCATTATGATGTCATAATGCAAAATTCTATTATGTCATAATGCAAAATTCCATTATGATGTCATAATGCAAAATTCCATTATGATGTCATAATGCAAAATTCCATTATGATGTCATAATGCAAAATTCCATTATGATGTCATAATGCAAAATTCCATTATGATGTCATAATGTAAAATTCCATTATGATGTCATAATGTAAAATTCCATTATGATGTCATAATGCAAAATTCCATTATGATGTCATAATGTAAAATTCCATTATGATGTCATATTGCAAAATTCCATTATGATGTCATAATGCAAAATTCCATTATGATGTCATAATGCAACATTCCATTATGATGTCATAATGCAAAATTCCATTATGATGTCATAATGCAAAATTCCATTATGATGTCATAATGCAAAATTCCATTATGATGTCATAATGTAAAATTCCATTATGATGTTATAATGCAAAATTCCATTATGATGTCATAATGTAAAATTCCATTATGATGTCATAATGTAACATCCCATTAAAATGTCATAATGCAAAATTCCATTATGATGTCATAATGTAACATTCCATTATGATGTCATAATGCAAAATTCCATTATGATGTCATAATGCAATATTCCATTATGATGTCATAATGTAACATTCCATTATGATGCCATAATGCAACATTTCATTATGATGTCATAATGTAACATTCCATTATGATGTCATAATGCAACATTCGATTATGATGTCATAATGCAAAATTCCATTATGATGTCATAATGTAACATTCCATTATGATGTCATAATGCAAAATTCCATTATGATGTCATAATGTAAAATTCCATTATGATGTCATAATGTAACATCCCATTATGATGTCATAATGCAAAATTCCATTATGATGTCATAATGTACCATTCCATTATGATGTCATAATGCAAAATTCCATTATGATGTCATAATGCAATATTCCATTATGATGTCATAATGTAACATTCCATTATGATGTCATAATGCAACATTCCATTATGATGTCATAATGTAACATTCCATTATGATGTCATAATGCAACATTCGATTATGATGTCATAATGCAAAATTCCATTATGATGTCATAATGTAACATTCCATTATGATGTCATAATGCAAAATTCCATTATGATGTCATAATGTAACATTCCATAATGATGTCATAATGCAAAATTCCATTATGATGTCATAATGTAACATTCAATTATGATGTCATAATGTAACATCCCATTATGATGTCATAATGCAACATTCCATTATGATGTCATAATGTAATATCCCATTATGATGTCATAATGCAAAATTCCATTATGATGTCATAATGTAACATTCCATTATGATGTCATAATGCAAAATTCCATTATGATGTCATAATGTAACATTCCATTATGATGTCATAATGCAAAATTCCATTATGATGTCATAATGCAAAATTCCATTATGATGTCATTATGTAACATTCCATTATGATGTCATAATGCAACATTCCATTATGATGTCATAATGCAAAATTCCATTATGATGTCATAATGTAACATTCCATTATGATGTCATAATGTAACGTCCCATTATGATGTCATAATGCAAAATTCCATTATGATGTCATAATGTAACGTCCCATTATGATGTCATAATTTAACATTCCATTATGATGTCATAATGCAAAATTCCATTATGATGTCATAATGTAACATTCCATTATGATGTCATAATGCAAAATTCTATTATGATGTCATAATGTAACATTCCATTATGATGTCATAATGCAAAATTCCATTATGATGTCATAATGTAACATCCCATTATGATGTCATAATGCAAAATTCCATTATGATGTCATAATGTAACATCCCATTATGATGTCATAATGCAAAAATTCCATTAAGATGTCATAATGTAACATCCCATTATGATGTCATAATGCAAAATTCCATTATGATGTCATAATGCAACATTCCATTATGATGTCATAATGTAACATTCCATTATGATGTCATATTGCAACTTTCCATTATGATGTCATAATTCAAAATTCCATTATGATGTCATAATGTAACATTCCATTATGATGTCATAATGCAAAATTCCATTATGATGTCATAATGTAACATTCCATTATGATGTCATAATGCAAAATTCCATTATGATGTCATAATGTAACATTCCATTATGATGTCATAATGCAAAATTCCATTATGATGTCATAATGTAACATTCCATTATGATGTCATAATGCAAAATTCCATTATGATGTCATAATGCAACATTCCATTATGATGTCATAATGCAAAATTCCATTATGATGTCATAATGCAAAATTCCATTATGATGTCATAATGTAACATTCCATTATGATGTCATAATGTAACGTCCCATTATGATGTCATAATGCAAAATTCCATTATGATGTCATAATGTAACGTCCCATTATGATGTCATAATGCAAAATTCCATTATGATGTCATAATGTAACATTCCATTATGATGTCATAATGCAAAATTCCATTATGATGTCATAATGTAAAATTCCATTATGATGTCATAATGCAAAATTCCATTATGATGTCATAATGTAAAATTCCATTATGATGTCATATTGCAAAATTCCATTATGATGTCATAATGCAAAATTCCATTATGATGTCATAATGTAAAATTCCATTATGGTGTCATAATGTAACATCCCATTATGATGTCATAATGCAAAATTCCATTATGATGTCATAATGTAACATTCCATTATGATGTCATAATGCAAAATTCCATTATGATGTCATAATGCAATATTCCATTACGATGTCATAATGTAACATGCCATTATGATGTCATAATGCAACATTCCATTATGATGTCATAATGTAACATTCCATTATGATGTCATAATGCAACATTCGATTATAATGTCATAATGTAAAATTCCATTATGATGTCATAATGCAAAATTCCATTATGATGTCATAATGCAAAATTCCATTATGATGTCATAATGTAAAATTCCATTATGATGTCATAATGCAAAATTCCATTATGATGTCATAATGCAAAATTCCATTATGATGTCATATTGTAAAATTCCATTATGATGTCATAATGCAAAATTCCATTATGATGTCATAATGTAAAATTCCATTATGATGTCATAATGCAAAATTCCATTATGATGTCATAATGTAAAATTCCATTATGATGTCATAATGCAACATTCCATTATGATGTCATAATGCAAGATTCCATTATGATGTCATAATGTAACTATCCATTATGATGTCATAATGTAACATTCCATTATGATGTCATAATGTAACATTCCATTATGATGTCATAATGCAAAATTCCATTATGATGTCATAATGTAACATTCCATTATGATGTCATAATGCAAAATTCCATTATGATGTCATAATGCAAAATTCCATTATGATGTAATAATGCAAAATTCCATTATGATGTCATAATGTAACATTCCATTATGATGTCATAATGCAAAATTCCATTATGATGTCATAATGTAACATTCCATTATGATGTCATAATGCAAAATTCCATTATGATGTCATAATGTAACATTCCATTATGATGTCATAATGCAAAATTCCATTATGATGTCATAATGTAACATTCAATTATGATGTCATAATGTAACATCCCATTATGATGTCATAATGCAATATTCCATTACGATGTCATAATGTAACATGCCATTATGATGTCATAATGCAACATTCCATTATGATGTCATAATGTAACATTCCATTATGATGTCATAATGCAACATTCGATTATGATGTCATAATGTAAAATTCCATTATGATGTCATAATGCAAAATTCCATTATGATGTCATAATGCAAAATTCCATTATGATGTCATAATGTAAAATTCCATTATGATGTCATAATGCAAAATTCCATTATGATGTCATAATGCAAAATTCCATTATGATGTCATATTGTAAAATTCCATTATGATGTCATAATGCAAAATTCCATTATGATGTCATAATGTAAAATTCCATTATGATGTCATAATGCAAAATTCCATTATGATGTCATAATGTAAAATTCCATTATGATGTCATAATGCAACATTCCATTATGATGTCATAATGCAAGATTCCATTATGATGTCATAATGTAACTATCCATTATGATGTCATAATGTAACATTCCATTATGATGTCATAATGTAACATTCCATTATGATGTCATAATGCAAAATTCCATTATGATGTCATATTGTAAAATTCCATTATGATGTCATAATGCAAAATTCCATTATGATGTCATAATGTAAAATTCCATTATGATGTCATAATGCAAAATTTCATTATGATGTCATAATGCAAAATTCCATTATGATGTCATAATGTAACATTCCATTATGATGTCATAATGTAACATTCCATTATGATGTCATAATGCAAAATTCCATTTTGATGTCATAATGTAACATTCCATTATGATGTCATAATGCAAAATTCCATTTTGATGTCATAATGCAAAATTCCATTATGATGTAATAATGCTAAATTCCATTATGATGTCATAATGTAACATTCCATTATGATGTCATAATGCAAAATTCCATTATGATGTCATAATGTAACATTCCATTATGATGTCATAATGCAAAACTCCATTATGATGTCATAATGCAAATTTCCATTATGATGTCATCATGCAAAATTCCATTATGATGTCATAATGCAAAATTCCATTATGATGTCATAATGCAAAATTCCATTATGATGTCATAATGCAAAATTCCATTATGATGTCATAATGCAAAATTCCATTATGATGTCATAATGCAAAATTCCATTATGATGTCATAATGCAAAATTCCATTATGATGTCATAATGCAAAATTCTATTATGTCATAATGCAAAATTCCATTATGATGTCATAATGCAAAATTCCATTATGATGTCATAATGCAAAATTCCATTATGATGTCATAATGCAAAATTCCATTATGATGTCATAATGCAAAATTCCATTATGATGTCATAATGCAAAATTCCATTATGATGTCATAATGTAAAATTCCATTATGATGTCATAATGTAAAATTCCATTATGATGTCATAATGCAAAATTCCATTATGATGTCATAATGTAAAATTCCATTATGATGTCATATTGCAAAATTCCATTATGATGTCATAATGCAAAATTCCATTATGATGTCATAATGCAACATTCCATTATGATGTCATAATGCAAAATTCCATTATGATGTCATAATGCAAAATTCCATTATGATGTCATAATGCAAAATTCCATTATGATGTCATAATGTAAAATTCCATTATGATGTTATAATGCAAAATTCCATTATGATGTCATAATGTAAAATTCCATTATGATGTCATAATGTAACATCCCATTAAAATGTCATAATGCAAAATTCCATTATGATGTCATAATGTAACATTCCATTATGATGTCATAATGCAAAATTCCATTATGATGTCATAATGCAATATTCCATTATGATGTCATAATGTAACATTCCATTATGATGCCATAATGCAACATTTCATTATGATGTCATAATGTAACATTCCATTATGATGTCATAATGCAACATTCGATTATGATGTCATAATGCAAAATTCCATTATGATGTCATAATGTAACATTCCATTATGATGTCATAATGCAAAATTCCATTATGATGTCATAATGTAAAATTCCATTATGATGTCATAATGTAACATCCCATTATGATGTCATAATGCAAAATTCCATTATGATGTCATAATGTACCATTCCATTATGATGTCATAATGCAAAATTCCATTATGATGTCATAATGCAATATTCCATTATGATGTCATAATGTAACATTCCATTATGATGTCATAATGCAACATTCCATTATGATGTCATAATGTAACATTCCATTATGATGTCATAATGCAACATTCGATTATGATGTCATAATGCAAAATTCCATTATGATGTCATAATGTAACATTCCATTATGATGTCATAATGCAAAATTCCATTATGATGTCATAATGTAACATTCCATAATGATGTCATAATGCAAAATTCCATTATGATGTCATAATGTAACATTCAATTATGATGTCATAATGTAACATCCCATTATGATGTCATAATGCAACATTCCATTATGATGTCATAATGTAATATCCCATTATGATGTCATAATGCAAAATTCCATTATGATGTCATAATGTAACATTCCATTATGATGTCATAATGCAAAATTCCATTATGATGTCATAATGTAACATTCCATTATGATGTCATAATGCAAAATTCCATTATGATGTCATAATGCAAAATTCCATTATGATGTCATTATGTAACATTCCATTATGATGTCATAATGCAACATTCCATTATGATGTCATAATGCAAAATTCCATTATGATGTCATAATGTAACATTCCATTATGATGTCATAATGTAACGTCCCATTATGATGTCATAATGCAAAATTCCATTATGATGTCATAATGTAACGTCCCATTATGATGTCATAATTTAACATTCCATTATGATGTCATAATGCAAAATTCCATTATGATGTCATAATGTAACATTCCATTATGATGTCATAATGCAAAATTCTATTATGATGTCATAATGTAACATTCCATTATGATGTCATAATGCAAAATTCCATTATGATGTCATAATGTAACATCCCATTATGATGTCATAATGCAAAATTCCATTATGATGTCATAATGTAACATCCCATTATGATGTCATAATGCAAAAATTCCATTAAGATGTCATAATGTAACATCCCATTATGATGTCATAATGCAAAATTCCATTATGATGTCATAATGCAACATTCCATTATGATGTCATAATGTAACATTCCATTATGATGTCATATTGCAACTTTCCATTATGATGTCATAATTCAAAATTCCATTATGATGTCATAATGTAACATTCCATTATGATGTCATAATGCAAAATTCCATTATGATGTCATAATGTAACATTCCATTATGATGTCATAATGCAAAATTCCATTATGATGTCATAATGTAACATTCCATTATGATGTCATAATGCAAAATTCCATTATGATGTCATAATGTAACATTCCATTATGATGTCATAATGCAAAATTCCATTATGATGTCATAATGCAACATTCCATTATGATGTCATAATGCAAAATTCCATTATGATGTCATAATGCAAAATTCCATTATGATGTCATAATGTAACATTCCATTATGATGTCATAATGTAACGTCCCATTATGATGTCATAATGCAAAATTCCATTATGATGTCATAATGTAACGTCCCATTATGATGTCATAATGCAAAATTCCATTATGATGTCATAATGTAACATTCCATTATGATGTCATAATGCAAAATTCCATTATGATGTCATAATGTAAAATTCCATTATGATGTCATAATGCAAAATTCCATTATGATGTCATAATGTAAAATTCCATTATGATGTCATATTGCAAAATTCCATTATGATGTCATAATGCAAAATTCCATTATGATGTCATAATGTAAAATTCCATTATGATGTCATAATGTAACATCCCATTATGATGTCATAATGCAAAATTCCATTATGATGTCATAATGTAACATTCCATTATGATGTCATAATGCAAAATTCCATTATGATGTCATAATGCAATATTCCATTACGATGTCATAATGTAACATGCCATTATGATGTCATAATGCAACATTCCATTATGATGTCATAATGTAACATTCCATTATGATGTCATAATGCAACATTCGATTATAATGTCATAATGTAAAATTCCATTATGATGTCATAATGCAAAATTCCATTATGATGTCATAATGCAAAATTCCATTATGATGTCATAATGTAAAATTCCATTATGATGTCATAATGCAAAATTCCATTATGATGTCATAATGCAAAATTCCATTATGATGTCATATTGTAAAATTCCATTATGATGTCATAATGCAAAATTCCATTATGATGTCATAATGTAAAATTCCATTATGATGTCATAATGCAAAATTCCATTATGATGTCATAATGTAAAATTCCATTATGATGTCATAATGCAACATTCCATTATGATGTCATAATGCAAGATTCCATTATGATGTCATAATGTAACTATCCATTATGATGTCATAATGTAACATTCCATTATGATGTCATAATGTAACATTCCATTATGATGTCATAATGCAAAATTCCATTATGATGTCATAATGTAACATTCCATTATGATGTCATAATGCAAAATTCCATTATGATGTCATAATGCAAAATTCCATTATGATGTAATAATGCAAAATTCCATTATGATGTCATAATGTAACATTCCATTATGATGTCATAATGCAAAATTCCATTATGATGTCATAATGTAACATTCCATTATGATGTCATAATGCAAAATTCCATTATGATGTCATAATGTAACATTCCATTATGATGTCATAATGCAAAATTCCATTATGATGTCATAATGTAACATTCAATTATGATGTCATAATGTAACATCCCATTATGATGTCATAATGCAACATTCCATTATGATGTCATAATGTAATATCCCATTATGATGTCATAATGTAACATTCCATTATGATGTCATAATGCAAAATTCCATTATGATGTCATAATGCAACATTCCATTATGATGTCATAATGCAAAATTCCATTATGATGTCATAATGTAACATTCCATTATGATGTCATAATGTAACGTCCCATTATGATGTCATAATGCAAAATTCCATTATGATGTCATAATGTAACGTCCCATTATGATGTCATAATGCAAAATTCCATTATGATGTCATAATGTAACATTCCATTATGATGTCATAATGCAAAATTCCATTATGATGTCATAATGTAAAATTCCATTATGATGTCATAATGCAAAATTCCATTATGATGTCATAATGTAAAATTCCATTATGATGTCATATTGCAAAATTCCATTATGATGTCATAATGCAAAATTCCATTATGATGTCATAATGTAAAATTCCATTATGATGTCATAATGTAACATCCCATTATGATGTCATAATGCAAAATTTCATTATGATGTCATAATGTAACATTCCATTATGATGTCATAATGCAAAGTTCCATTATGATGTCATAATGTAACATTCCATTATGATGTCATAATGCAAAATTCCATTATGATGTCATAATGTAACATCCCATTATGATGTCATAATGCAAAATTCCATTATGATGTCATAATGTAACATCCCATTATGATGTCATAATGCAAAAATTCCATTATGATGTCATAATGTAACATCCCATTATGATGTCATAATGTAACATTCCATTATGATGTCATATTGCAACTTTCCATTATGATGTCATAATTCAAAATTCCATTATGATGTCATAATGTAACATTCCATTATGATGTCATAATGCAAAATTCCATTATGATGTCATAATGTAACATTCCATTATGATGTCATAATGCAAAATTCCATTATGATGTCATAATGTAACATTCCATTATGATGTCATGATGTAAAATTCCATTATGATGTCATAATGTAACATTCCATTATGATGTCATAATGCAAAATTCCATTATTATGTCATAATGCAACATTCCATTATGATGTCATAATGCAAAATTCCATTATGATGTCATAATGTAACATTCCATTATGATGTCATTATGTAACATTCCATTATGATGTCATAATGCAACATTCCATTATGATGTCATAATGCAAAATTCCATTATGATGTCATAATGTAACATTCCATTATGATGTCATAATGTAACGTCCCATTATGATGTCATAATGCAAAATTCCATTATGATGTCATAATGTAACGTCCCATTATGATGTCATAATTTAACATTCCATTATGATGTCATAATGCAAAATTCCATTATGATGTCATAATGTAACATTCCATTATGATGTCATAATGCAAAATTCCATTATGATGTCATAATGTAACATTCCATTATGATGTCATAATGCAAAATTCCATTATGATGTCATAATGTAACATCCCATTATGATGTCATAATGCAAAATTCCATTATGATGTCATAATGTAACATCCCATTATGATGTCATAATGCAAAAATTCCATTAAGATGTCATAATGTAACATCCCATTATGATGTCATAATGCAAAATTCCATTATGATGTCATAATGCAACATTCCATTATGATGTCATAATGTAACATTCCATTATGATGTCATATTGCAACTTTCCATTATGATGTCATAATTCAAAATTCCATTATGATGTCATAATGTAACATTCCATTATGATGTCATAATGCAAAATTCCATTATGATGTCATAATGTAACATTCCATTATGATGTCATAATGCAAAATTCCATTATGATGTCATAATGTAACATTCCATTATGATGTCATAATGTAACATTCCATTATGATGTCATAATGCAAAATTCCATTATGATGTCATAATGTAACATTCCATTATGATGTCATAATGCAAAATTCCATTATGATGTCATAATGCAACATTCCATTATGATGTCATAATGCAAAATTCCATTATGATGTCATATTGCAAAATTCCATTATGATGTCATAATGCAAAATTCCATTATGATGTCATAATGTAAAATTCCATTATGATGTCATAATGTAACATCCCATTATGATGTCATAATGCAAAATTCCATTATGATGTCATAATGTAACATTCCATTATGATGTCATAATGCAAAATTCCATTATGATGTCATAATGTAAAATTCCATTATGATGTCATAATGCAAAATTCCATTATGATGTCATAATGTAAAATTCCATTATGATGTCATATTGCAAAATTCCATTATGATGTCATAATGCAAAATTCCATTATGATGTCATAATGTAAAATTCCATTATGATGTCATAATGTAACATCCCATTATGATGTCATAATGCAAAATTCCATTATGATGTCATAATGTAACATTCCATTATGATGTCATAATGCAAAATTCCATTATGATGTCATAATGCAATATTCCATTACGATGTCATAATGTAACATGCCATTATGATGTCATAATGCAACATTCCATTATCATGTCATAATGTAACATTCCATTATGATGTCATAATGCAACATTCGATTATAATGTCATAATGTAAAATTCCATTATGATGTCATAATGCAAAATTCCATTATGATGTCATAATGCAAAATTCCATTATGATGTCATAATGTAAAATTCCATTATGATGTCATAATGCAAAATTCCATTATGATGTCATAATGCAAAATTCCAGTATGATGTCATATTGTAAAATTCCATTATGATGTCATAATGCAAGATTCCATTATGATGTCATAATGTAACTATCCATTATGATGTCATAATGTAACATTCCATTATGATGTCATAATGTAACATTCCATTATGATGTCATAATGCAAAATTCCATTATGATGTCATAATGTAACATTCCATTATGATGTCATAATGCAAAATTCCATTATGATGTCATAATGCAAAATTCCATTATGATGTAATAATGCAAAATTCCATTATGATGTCATAATGTAACATTCCATTATGATGTCATAATGCAAAATTCCATTATGATGTCATAATGTAACATTCCATTATGATGTCATAATGCAAAATTCCATTATGATGTCATAATGTAACATTCCATTATGATGTCATAATGCAAAATTCCATTATGATGTCATAATGTAACATTCAATTATGATGTCATAATGTAACATCCCATTATGATGTCATAATGCAACATTCCATTATGATGTCATAATGTAATATCCCATTATGATGTCATAATGTAACATTCCATTATGATGTCATAATGCAAAATTCCATTATGATGTCATAATGCAACATTCCATTATGATGTCATAATGCAAAATTCCATTATGATGTCATAATGTAACATTCCATTATGATGTCATAATGTAACGTCCCATTATGATGTCATAATGCAAAATTCCATTATGATGTCATAATGTAACGTCCCATTATGATGTCATAATGCAAAATTCCATTATGATGTCATAATGTAACATTCCATTATGATGTCATAATGCAAAATTCCATTATGATGTCATAATGTAAAATTCCATTATGATGTCATAATGTAACATCCCATTATGATGTCATAATGCAAAATTCCATTATGATGTCATAATGTAACATTCCATTATGATGTCATAATGCAAAATTCCATTATGATGTCATAATGCAATATTCCATTACGATGTCATAATGTAACATGCCATTATGATGTCATAATGCAACATTCCATTATGATGTCATAATGTAACATTCCATTATGATGTCATAATGCAACATTCGATTATGATGTCATAATGTAAAATTCCATTATGATGTCATAATGCAAAATTCCATTATGATGTCATAATGCAAAATTCCATTATGATGTCATAATGTAAAATTCCATTATGATGTCATAATGCAAAATTCCATTATGATGTCATAATGCAAAATTCCATTATGATGTCATAATGCAAAATTCCATTATGATGTCATATTGTAAAATTCCATTATGATGTCATAATGCAAAATTCCATTATGATGTCATAATGTAAAATTCCATTATGATGTCATAATGCAAAATTCCATTATGATGTCATAATGTAAAATTCCATTATGATGTCATAATGCAACATTCCATTATGATGTCATAATGCAAGATTCCATTATGATGTCATAATGTAACTATCCATTATGATGTCATAATGTAACATTCCATTATGATGTCATAATGTAACATTCCATTATGATGTCATAATGCAAAATTCCATTATGATGTCATATTGTAAAATTCCATTATGATGTCATAATGCAAAATTCCATTATGATGTCATAATGTAAAATTCCATTATGATGTCATAATGCAAAATTCCATTATGATGTCATAATGCAAAATTCCATTATGATGTCATAATGTAACATTCCATTATGATGTCATAATGTAACATTCCATTATGATGTCATAATGCAAAATTCCATTTTGATGTCATAATGTAACATTCCATTATGATGTCATAATGCAAAATTCCATTTTGATGTCATAATGCAAAATTCCATTATGATGTAATAATGCTAAATTCCATTATGATGTCATAATGTAACATTCCATTATGATGTCATAATGCAAAATTCCATTATGATGTCATAATGTAACATTCCATTATGATGTCATAATGCAAAATTCCATTATGATGTCATAATGCAACATTCCATTATGATGTCATAATGCAAAATTCCATTATGATGTCATAATGTAACATTCCATTATGATGTCATAATGTAACGTCCCATTATGATGTCATAATGCAAAATTCCATTATGATGTCATAATGTAACGTCCCATTATGATGTCATAATGCAAAATTCCATTATGATGTCATAATGTAACATTCCATTATGATGTCATAATGCAAAATTCCATTATGATGTCATAATGTAAAATTCCATTATGATGTCATAATGTAACATCCCATTATGATGTCATAATGCAAAATTCCATTATGATGTCATAATGTAACATTCCATTATGATGTCATAATGCAAAATTCCATTATGATGTCATAATGCAATATTCCATTACGATGTCATAATGTAACATGCCATTATGATGTCATAATGCAACATTCCATTATGATGTCATAATGTAACATTCCATTATGATGTCATAATGCAACATTCGATTATGATGTCATAATGTAAAATTCCATTATGATGTCATAATGCAAAATTCCATTATGATGTCATAATGCAAAATTCCATTATGATGTCATAATGTAAAATTCCATTATGATGTCATAATGCAAAATTCCATTATGATGTCATAATGCAAAATTCCATTATGATGTCATAATGTAAC
The DNA here is from genome assembly GCF_035609145.1 of Eleutherodactylus coqui. Classification (NCBI taxonomy): domain Eukaryota; kingdom Metazoa; phylum Chordata; class Amphibia; order Anura; family Eleutherodactylidae; genus Eleutherodactylus; species Eleutherodactylus coqui. The sequence continues at coordinate 151,345,184 of NC_089843.1, read as the reverse complement.
GTCCCATTATGATGTCATAATGCAAAATTCCATTATGATGTCATAATGTAACGTCCCATTATGATGTCATAATGCAAAATTCCATTATGATGTCATAATGTAACATTCCATTATGATGTCATAATGTAAAATTCCATTATGATGTCATAATGCAAAATTCCATTATGATGTCATAATGTAAAATTCCATTATGATGTCATATTGCAAAATTCCATTATGATGTCATAATGCAAAATTCCATTATGATGTCATAATGTAAAATTCCATTATGATGTCATAATGTAACATCCCATTATGATGTCATAATGCAAAATTCCATTATGATGTCATAATGTAACATTCCATTATGATGTCATAATGCAACATTCCATTATGATGTCATAATGTAACATTCCATTATGATGTCATAATGCAACATTCGATTATGATGTCATAATGTAAAATTCCATTATGATGTCATAATGCAAAATTCCATTATGATGTCATAATGCAAAATTCCATTATGATGTCATAATGTAAAATTCCATTATGATGTCATAATGCAAAATTCCATTATGATGTCATAATGCAAAATTCCATTATGATGTCATAATGCAAAATTCCATTATGATGTCATAATGTAACATTCCATTATGATGTCATAATGCAAAATTCCATTATGATGTCATAATGCAAAATTATATTATGATGTTATAATGCAAAATTCCATTATGATGTCATAATGTAAAACTCCATTATGATGTCATAATGCAAAATGCCATTATGATGTCATAATGTAAAATTCCTTTATGATGTCATAATGCAAATTTCCATTATGAGGTCATAATGCAAAATTCCATTATGATGTCATAATGTGACATTCCATTATGATGTCATAATGCAAAATTCCATTATGATGTCATAATGTGACATTCCATTATGATGTCATAATGCTAAATTCCATTATGATGTCATAATGCAAAATTCCATTATGATGTCATAATGTGACATTCCATTATGATGTCATAATGCAAAATTCCATTATGATGTCATAATGTAAAACTCCATTATGATGTCATAATGCAAAATTCCATTATGATGTCATAATGCAAAATTCCATTATGATGTCATAATAAAAAACTCCATTATGATGTCATAATGCAAAATTCCATTATGATGTCATAATGTAAAATTCCATTATGATATCATAATGCAAATTTCCATTATGATGTCATAATGCAAAATTCCATTATGATGTCATAATGTAACATTCCATTATGATGTCATAATGCAAAATTCCATTATGATGTCATAATGCAAAATTCCATTATGATGTCATAATGTAACATTCCATTATGATGTCATAATGTAAAATTCCATTATGATGTCATAATGCAAAATTCCATTATGATATCATAATGTAAAATTCCATTATGATGTCATAATATAACATCCCATTATGATGTCATAATGCAAAATTCCATTATGATGTCATAATGTAACATCCCATTATGATGTCATAATGCAAAATTCCATTATGATGTCATAATGTAACATCCCATTATGATGTCATAATGCAAAATTCCATTATGATGTCATAATGTAACGTCCCATTATGATGTCATAATGCAAAATTCCATTATGATGTCATAATGTAACATTCCATTATGATGTCATAATGTAAAATTCCATTATGATGTCATAATGCAAAATTCCATTATGATGTCATAATGTAAAATTCCATTATGATGTCATATTGCAAAATTCCATTATGATGTCATAATGCAAAATTCCATTATGATGTCATAATGTAAAATTCCATTATGATGTCATAATGTAACATCCCATTATGATGTCATAATGCAAAATTCCATTATGATGTCATAATGTAACATTCCATTATGATGTCATAATGCAATATTCCATTATGATGTCATAATGTAACATGCCATTATGATGTCATAATGCAACATTCCATTATGATGTCATAATGTAACATTCCATTATGATGTCATAATGCAACATTCCATTATGATGTCATAATGTAAAATTCCATTATGATGTCATAATGCAAAATTCCATTATGATGTCATAATGCAAAATTCCATTATGATGTCATAATGTAAAATTCCATTATGATGTCATAATGCAAAATTCCATTATGATGTCATAATGCAAAATTCCATTATGATGTCATAATGCAAAATTCCATTATGATGTCATAATGTAAAATTCCATTATGATGTCATAATGTAACATCCCATTATGATGTCATAATGCAAAATTCCATTATGATGTCATAATGTAACATTCCATTATGATGTCATAATGCAATATTCCATTATGATGTCATAATGTAACATGCCATTATGATGTCATAATGCAACATTCCATTATGATGTCATAATGTAACATTCCATTATGATGTCATAATGCAACATTCGATTATGATGTCATAATGTAAAATTCCATTATGATGTCATAATGCAAAATTCCATTATGATGTCATAATGCAAAATTCCATTATGATGTCATAATGTAAAATTCCATTATGATGTCATAATGCAAAATTCCATTATGATGTCATAATGCAAAATTCCATTATGATGTCATAATGCAAAATTCCATTATGATGTCATAATGCAAAATTATATTATGATGTTATAATGCAAAATTCCATTATGATGTCATAATGTAAAACTCCATTATGATGTCATAATGCAAAATGCCATTATGATGTCATAATGTAAAATTCCTTTATGATGTCATAATGCAAATTTCCATTATGAGGTCATAATGCAAAATTCCATTATGATGTCATAATGTGACATTCCATTATGATGTCATAATGCAAAATTCCATTATGATGTCATAATGCTAAATTCCATTATGATGTCATAATGCTAAATTCCATTATGATGTCATAATGCAAAATTCCATTATGATGTCATAATGTGACATTCCATTATGATGTCATAATGATAAATTCCATTATGATGTCATAATGCAAAATTCCATTATGATGTCATAATGCAACATTCCATTATGATGTCATAATGTAACATTCCATTATGATGTCATAATGCAAAATTCCATTATGATGTCATAATGCAAAATTCAATTATGATGTCATAATGTAAAATTCCATTATGATGTCATAATGCAAAATTCGATTATGATGTCATAATGCAAAATACCATTATGATGTCATATTGTAAAATTCCATTATGATGTCATAATGCAAAATACCATTATGATGTCATAATGTAACATTCCATTATGATGTCATAATGCAAAATTCCATTATGATGTCATAATGTAAAATTCCATTATGATGTCATAATGCAAAATTCCATTATGATGTCATAATGCAAAATTCCATTATGATGTCATAATGTAACATTCCATTATGATGTCATAATGTAACATTCCATTATGATGTCATAATGCAAAATTCCATTATGATGTCATAATGTAACATTCCATTATGATGTCATAATGCAAAATTCCATTATGATGTCATAATGCAAAATTCCATTATGATGTAATAATGCTAAATTCCATTATGATGTCATAATGTAACATTCCATTATGATGTCATAATGCAAAATTCCATTATGATGTCATAATGTAACATTCCATTATGATGTCATAATGTAAAATACCATTATGATGTCATAATGCAAAATTCCATTATGATGTCATAATGCAAAATTCCATTATGATGTCATAATGTAAAATTCCATTATGATGTCATAATGCAAAATTCCATTATGATGTCATAATGCAAAATTCCATTATGATGTCATAATGTAACATTCCATTATGATGTCATAATGCAAAATTCCATTATGATGTCATAATGTAAAACTCCATTATGATGTCATAATGCAAAATTCCATTATGATGTCATAATGCAAAATTCCATTATGATGTCATAATGTAAAACTCCATTATGATGTCATAATGCAAAATTCCATTATGATGTCATAATGCAAAATTCCATTATGATGTCATAATAAAAAACTCCATTATGATGTCATAATGCAAAATTCCATTATGATGTCATAATGTAAAATTCCATTATGATGTCATAATGCAAAATTCCATTATGATGTCATAATGCAAAATTCCATTATGATGTCATAATGTAACATTCCATTATGATGTCATAATGTAAAATTCCATTATGATGTCATAATGCAACATTCCATTATGATGTCATAATGTAACATTCCATTATGATGTCATATTGCAACTTTCCATTATGATGTCATAATTCAAAATTCCATTATGATGCCATAATGTAACATTCCATTATGATGTCATAATGCAAAATTCCATTATGATGTCATAATGTAACATTCCATTATGATGTCATAATGCAAAATTCCATTATGATGTCATAATGTAACATTCCATTATGATGTCATAATGCAAAATTCCATTATGATGTCATAATGTAACATTCCATTATGATGTCATAATGCAAAATTCCATTATGATGTCATAATGTAACATTCCATTATGATGTCATAATGCAAAATTCCATTATGATGTCATAATGTAACATTCCATTATGATGTCATAATGCAAAATTCCATTATGATGTCATAATGCAACATTCCATTATGATGTCATAATGCAAAATTCCATTATAATGTCATAATGCAACATTCCATTATGATGTCATAATGTAACATTCCATTATGATGTCATAATGCAACATTCCATTATGATGTCATAATGCAAAATTCCATTATGATGTCATAATGTAACATTCCATTATGATGTCATAATGCAAAATTCCATTATGATGTCATAATGTAACATTCCATTATGATGTCATAATGCAAAATTCCATTATGATGTCATAATGTAACATCCCATTATGATGTCATAATGCAAAATTCCATTATGATGTCATAATGTAACATCCCATTATGATGTCATAATGCAAAATTCCATTATGATGTCATAATGTAACGTCCCATTATGATGTCATAATGCAAAATTCCATTATGATGTCATAATGTAACATTCCATTATGATGTCATAATGCAAAATTCCATTATGATGTCATAATGCAAAATTCCATTATGATGTCATAATGTAAAATTCCATTATGATGTCATATTGCAAAATTCCATTATGATGTCATAATGCAAAATTCCATTATGATGTCATAATGTAAAATTCCATTATGATGTCATAATGTAACATCCCATTATGATGTCATAATGCAAAATTCCATTATGATGTCATAATGTAACATTCCATTATGATGTCATAATGCAATATTCCATTATGATGTCATAATGTAACATGCCATTATGATGTCATAATGCAACATTCCATTATGATGTCATAATGTAACATTCCATTATGATGTCATAATGCAACATTCGATTATGATGTCATAATGTAAAATTCCATTATGATGTCATAATGCAAAATTCCATTATGATGTCATAATGCAAAATTCCATTATGATGTCATAATGTAAAATTCCATTATGATGTCATAATGCAAAATTCCATTATGATGTCATAATGTAAAATTCCTTTATGATGTCATAATGCAAATTTCCATTATGAGGTCATAATGCAAAATTCCATTATGATGTCATAATGTGACATTCCATTATGATGTCATAATGCAAAATTCCATTATGATGTCATAATGTGACATTCCATTATGATGTCATAATGCTAAATTCCATTATGATGTCATAATGCAAAATTCCATTATGATGTCATAATGTGACATTCCATTATGATGTCATAATGCAAAATTCCATTATGATGTCATAATGTAACATCCCATTATGATGTCATAATGCAAAATTCCATTATGATGTCATAATGTAACGTCCCATTATGATGTCATAATGCAAAATTCCATTATGATGTCATAATGTAACATTCCATTATGATGTCATAATGTAAAATTCCATTATGATGTCATAATGCAAAATTCCATTATGATATCATAATGTAAAATTCCATTATGATGTCATAATATAACATCCCATTATGATGTCATAATGCAAAATTCCATTATGATGTCATAATGTAACATCCCATTATGATGTCATAATGCAAAATTCCATTATGATGTCATAATGTAACATCCCATTATGATGTCATAATGCAAAATTCCATTATGATGTCATAATGTAACGTCCCATTATGATGTCATAATGCAAAATTCCATTATGATGTCATAATGTAACATTCCATTATGATGTCATAATGTAAAATTCCATTATGATGTCATAATGCAAAATTCCATTATGATGTCATAATGTAAAATTCCATTATGATGTCATATTGCAAAATTCCATTATGATGTCATAATGCAAAATTCCATTATGATGTCATAATGTAAAATTCCATTATGATGTCATAATGTAACATCCCATTATGATGTCATAATGCAAAATTCCATTATGATGTCATAATGTAACATTCCATTATGATGTCATAATGCAATATTCCATTATGATGTCATAATGTAACATGCCATTATGATGTCATAATGCAACATTCCATTATGATGTCATAATGTAACATTCCATTATGATGTCATAATGCAACATTCGATTATGATGTCATAATGTAAAATTCCATTATGATGTCATAATGCAAAATTCCATTATGATGTCATAATGCAAAATTCCATTATGATGTCATAATGTAAAATTCCATTATGATGTCATAATGCAAAATTCCATTATGATGTCATAATGCAAAATTCCATTATGATGTCATAATGTAAAATTCCATTATGATGTCATAATGCAAAATTCCATTATGATGTCATAATGTAACATTCCATTATGATGTCATAATGCAAAATTCCATTATGATGTCATAATGCAAAATTATATTATGATGTCATAATGCAAAATTCCATTATGATGTCATAATGTAAAACTCCATTATGATGTCATAATGCAAAATGCCATTATGATGTCATAATGTAAAATTCCTTTATGATGTCATAATGCAAATTTCCATTATGAGGTCATAATGCAAAATTCCATTATGATGTCATAATGTGACATTCCATTATGATGTCATAATGCAAAATTCCATTATGATGTCATAATGTGACATTCCATTATGATGTCATAATGCTAAATTCCATTATGATGTCATAATGCAAAATTCCATTATGATGTCATAATGTGACATTCCATTATGATGTCATAATGATAAATTCCATTATGATGTCATAATGCAAAATTCCATTATGATGTCATAATGCAACATTCCATTATGATGTCATAATGTAACATTCCATTATGATGTCATAATGCAAAATTCAATTATGATGTCATAATGTAAAATTCCATTATGATGTCATAATGCAAAATTCCATTATGATGTCATAATGCAAAATTCAATTATGATGTCATAATGTAAAATTCCATTATGATGTCATAATGCAAAATTCCATTATGATGTCATAATGCAAAATACCATTATGATGTCATATTGTAAAATTCCATTATGATGTCATAATGCAAAATTCCATTATGATGTCATAATGTAACATTCCATTATGATGTCATAATGCAAAATTCCATTATGATGTCATAATGTAAAATTCCATTATGATGTCATAATGCAAAATTCCATTATGATGTCATAATGCAAAATTCCATTATGATGTCATAATGTAACATTCCATTATGATGTCATAATGCAAAATTCCATTATGATGTCATAATGTGACATTCCATTATGATGTCATAATGCAAAATTCCATTATGATGTCATAATGTGACATTCCATTATGATGTCATAATGATAAATTCCATTATGATGTCATAATGCAAAATTCCATTATGATGTCATAATGCAACATTCCATTATGATGTCATAATGTAACATTCCATTATGATGTCATAATGCAAAATTCCATTATGATGTCATAATGTAACATTCCATTATGATGTCATAATGCAAAATTCCATTATGATGTCATAATGTAACATTCCATTATGATGTCATAATGCAAAATTCCATTATGATGTCATAATGCAAAATTCCATTATGATGTAATAATGCTAAATTCCATTATGATGTCATAATGTAACATTCCATTATGATGTCATAATGCAAAATTCCATTATGATGTCATAATGTAACATTCCATTATGATGTCATAATGTAAAATACCATTATGATGTCATAATGCAAAATTCCATTATGATGTCATAATGTAAAATTCCATTATGATGTCATAATGCAAAATTCCATTATGATGTCATAATGCAAAATTCCATTATGATGTCATAATGTAACATTCCATTATGATGTCATAATGCAAAATTCCATTATGATGTCATAATGTAAAACTCCATTATGATGTCATAATGCAAAATTCCATTATGATGTCATAATGCAAAATTCCATTATGATGTCATAATGTAAAACTCCATTATGATGTCATAATGCAAAATTCCATTATGATGTCATAATGCAAAATTCCATTATGATGTCATAATAAAAAACTCCATTATGATGTCATAATGCAAAATTCCATTATGATGTCATAATGTAAAATTCCATTATGATGTCATAATGCAAAATTCCATTATGATGTCATAATGCAAAATTCCATTATGATGTCATAATGTAACATTCCATTATGATGTCATAATGTAAAATTCCATTATGATGTCATAATGCAACATTCCATTATGATGTCATAATGTAACATTCCATTATGATGTCATATTGCAACTTTCCATTATGATGTCATAATTCAAAATTCCATTATGATGTCATAATGTAACATTCCATTATGATGTCATAATGCAAAATTCCATTATGATGTCATAATGTAACATTCCATTATGATGTCATAATGCAAAATTCCATTATGATGTCATAATGTAACATTCCATTATGATGTCATAATGCAAAATTCCATTATGATGTCATAATGTAACATTCCATTATGATGTCATAATGCAAAATTCCATTATGATGTCATAATGTAACATTCCATTATGATGTCATAATGCAAAATTCCATTATGATGTCATAATGCAAAATTCCATTATGATGTCATAATGCAACATTCCATTATGATGTCATAATGCAAAATTCCATTATGATGTCATAATGCAACATTCCATTATGATGTCATAATGTAACATTCCATTATGATGTCATAATGCAACATTCCATTATGATGTCATAATGCAAAATTCCATTATGATGTCATAATGCAACATTCCATTATGATGTCATAATGCAAAATTCCATTATGATGTCATAATGTAACATTCCATTATGATGTCATAATGCAAAATTCCATTATGATGTCAAAATGTAACATTCCATTATGATGTCATAATGCAAAATTCCATTATGATGTCATAATGTTACATCCCATTATGATGTCATAATGCAAAATTCCATTATGATGTCATAATGTAACATCCCATTATGATGTCATAATGCAAAATTCCATTATGATGTCATAATGTAACGTCCCATTATGATGTCATAATGCAAAATTCCATTATGATGTCATAATGTAACATTCCATTATGATGTCATAATGTAAAATTCCATTATGATGTCATAATGCAAAATTCCATTATGATGTCATAATGTAAAATTCCATTATGATGTCATATTGCAAAATTCCATTATGATGTCATAATGCAAAATTCCATTATGATGTCATAATGTAAAATTCCATTATGATGTCATAATGTAACATCCCATTATGATGTCATAATGCAAAATTCCATTATGATGTCATAATGTAACATTCCATTATGATGTCATAATGCAATATTCCATTATGATGTCATAATGTAACATGCCATTATGATGTCATAATGCAACATTCCATTATGATGTCATAATGTAACATTCCATTATGATGTCATAATGCAACATTTGATTATGATGTCATAATGTAAAATTCCATTATGATGTCATAATGCAAAATTCCATTATGATGTCATAATGCAAAATTCCATTATGATGTCATAATGTAAAATTCCATTATGATGTCATAATGCAAAATTCCATTATGATGTCATAATGTAAAATTCCTTTATGATGTCATAATGCAAATTTCCATTATGAGGTCATAATGCAAAATTCCATTATGATGTCATAATGTGACATTCCATTATGATGTCATAATGCAAAATTCCATTATGATGTCATAATGTGACATTCCATTATGATGTCATAATGCTAAATTCCATTATGATGTCATAATGCAAAATTCCATTATGATGTCATAATGTGACATTCCATTATGATGTCATAATGCTAAATTCCATTATGATGTCATAATGCAAAATTCCATTATGATGTCATAATGCAACATTCCATTATGATGTCATAATGTAACATTCCATTATGATGTCATAATGCAAAATTCAATTATGATGTCATAATGTAAAATTCCATTATGATGTCATAATGCAAAATTCCATTATGATGTCATAATGCAAAATTCAATTATGATGTCATAATGTAAAATTCCATTATGATGTCATAATGCAAAATTCCATTATGATGTCATAATGCAAAATACCATTATGATGTCATATTGTAAAATTCCATTATGATGTCATAGTGCAAAATTCCATTATGATGTCATAATGTAACATTCTATTATGATGTCATAATGCAAAATTCCATTATGATGTCATAATGTAAAATTCCATTATGATGTCATAATGCAAAATTCCATTATGATGTCATAATGCAAAATTCCATTATGATGTCATAATGTAACATTCCATTATGATGTCATAATGTAACATTCCATTATGATGTCATAATGCAAAATTCCATTATGATGTCATAATGTAACATTCCATTATGATGTCATAATGCAAAATTCCATTATGATGTCATAATGCAAAATTCCATTATGATGTAATAATGCTAAATTCCATTATGATGTCATAATGTAACATTCCATTATGATGTCATAATGCAAAATTCCATTATGATGTCATAATGTAACATTCCATTATGATGTCATAATGTAAAATACCATTATGATGTCATAATGCAAAATTCCATTATGATGTCATAATGTAAAATTCCATTATGATGTCATAATGCAAAATTCCATTATGATGTCATAATGCAAAATTCCATTATGATGTCATAATGTAACATTCCATTATGATGTCATAATGCAAAATTCCATTATGATGTCATAATGTAAAACTCCATTATGATGTCATAATGCAAAATTCCATTATGATGTCATAATAAAAAACTCCATTATGATGTCATAATGCAAAATTCCATTATGATGTCATAATGTAAAATTCCATTATGATGTCATAATGCAAAATTCCATTATGATGTCATAATGCAAAATTCCATTATGATGTCATAATGTAACATTCCATTATGATGTCATAATGTAAAATTCCATTATGATGTCATAATGCAACATTCCATTATGATGCCATAATGTAACATTCCATTATGATGTCATATTGCAACTTTCCATTATGATGTCATAATTCAAAATTCCATTATGATGTCATAATGTAACATTCCATTATGATGTCATAATGCAAAATTCCATTATGATGTCATAATGTAACATTCCATTATGATGTCATAATGCAAAATTCCATTATGATGTCATAATGTAACATTCCATTATGATGTCATAATGCAAAATTCCATTATGATGTCATAATGTAACATTCCATTATGATGTCATAATGCAAAATTCCATTATGATGTCATAATGTAACATTCCATTATGATGTCATAATGCAAAATTCCATTATGATGTCATAATGTAACATTCCATTATGATGTCATAATGCAAAATTCCATTATGATGTCATAATGCAACATTCCATTATGATGTCATAATGCAAAATTCCATTATGATGTCATAATGCAACATTCCATTATGATGTCATAATGTAACATTCCATTATGATGTCATAATGCAACATTCCATTATGATGTCATAATGCAAAATTCCATTATGATGTCATAATGTAACATTCCATTATGATGTCATAATGCAAAATTCCATTATGATGTCATAATGTAACATTCCATTATGATGTCATAATGCAAAATTCCATTATGATGTCATAATGTAACATCCCATTATGATGTCATAATGCAAAATTCCATTATGATGTCATAATGTAATATCCCATTATGATGTCATAATGCAAAATTCCATTATGATGTCATAATGTAACGTCCCATTATGATGTCATAATGCAAAATTCCATTATGATGTCATAATGTAACATTCCATTATGATGTCATAATGTAAAATTCCATTATGATGTCATAATGCAAAATTCCATTATGATGTCATAATGTAAAATTCCATTATGATGTCATATTGCAAAATTCCATTATGATGTCATAATGCAAAATTCCATTATGATGTCATAATGTAAAATTCCATTATGATGTCATAATGTAACATCCCATTATGATGTCATAATGTAACGTCCCATTATGATGTCATAATGCAAAATTCCATTATGATGTCATAATGTAACGTCCCATTATGATGTCATAATGCAAAATTCCATTATGATGTCATAATGTAACATTCCATTATGATGTCATAATGCAAAATTCCATTGTGATGTCATAATGTAAAATTCCATTATGATGTCATAATGCAAAATTCCATTATGATGTCATAATGTAAAATTCCATTATGATGTCATATTGCAAAATTCCATTATGATGTCATAATGCAAAATTCCATTATGATGTCATAATGTAAAATTCCATTATGTTGTCATAATGTAACATCCCATTATGATGTCATAATGCAAAATTCCATTATGATGTCATAATGTAACATTCCATTATGATGTCATAATGCAAAATTCCATTATGATGTCATAATGCAATATTCCATTACGATGTCATAATGTAACATGCCATTATGATGTCATAATGCAACATTCCATTATGATGTCATAATGTAACATTCCATTATGATGTCATAATGCAACATTCGATTATGATGTCATAATGTAAAATTCCATTATGATGTCATAATGCAAAATTCCATTATGATGTAATAATGCAAAATTCCATTATGATGTCATAATGTAACATTCCATTATGATGTCATAATGCAAAATTCCATTATGATGTCATAATGTAACATTCCATTATGATGTCATAATGCAAAACTCCATTATGATGTCATAATGCTAATTTCCATTATGATGTCATAATGCAAAATTCCATTATGATGTCATAATGTAAAATTCCATTATGATGTCATAATGTAACATCCCATTATGATGTCATAATGCAAAATTCCATTATGATGTCATAATGTAACATTCCATTATGATGTCATAATGCAATATTCCATTATGATGTCATAATGTAACATGCCATTATGATGTCATAATGCAACATTCCATTATGATGTCATAATGTAACATTCCATTATGATGTCATAATGCAACATTCGATTATGATGTCATAATGTAAAATTCCATTATGATGTCATAATGCAAAATTCCATTATGATGTCATAATGCAAAATTCCATTATGATGTCATAATGTAAAATTCCATTATGATGTCATAATGCAAAATTCCATTATGATGTCATAATGTAAAATTCCTTTATGATGTCATAATGCAAATTTCCATTATGAGGTCATAATGCAAAATTCCATTATGATGTCATAATGTGACATTCCATTATGATGTCATAATGCAAAATTCCATTATGATGTCATAATGTGACATTCCATTATGATGTCATAATGCTAAATTCCATTATGATGTCATAATGCAAAATTCCATTATGATGTCATAATGTGACATTCCATTATGATGTCATAATGCAAAATTCCATTATGATGTCATAATGTAACATCCCATTATGATGTCATAATGCAAAATTCCATTATGATGTCATAATGTAACGTCCCATTATGATGTCATAATGCAAAATTCCATTATGATGTCATAATGTAACATTCCATTATGATGTCATAATGTAAAATTCCATTATGATGTCATAATGCAAAATTCCATTATGATATCATAATGTAAAATTCCATTATGATGTCATAATATAACATCCCATTATGATGTCATAATGCAAAATTCCATTATGATGTCATAATGTAACATTCCATTATGATGTCATAATGTAAAATTCCATTATGATGTCATAATGCAAAATTCCATTATGATGTCATAATGTAAAATTCCATTATGATGTCATATTGCAAAATTCCATTATGATGTCATAATGCAAAATTCCATTATGATGTCATAATGTAAAATTCCATTATGATGTCATAATGTAACATCCCATTATGATGTCATAATGCAAAATTCCATTATGATGTCATAATGTAACATTCCATTATGATGTCATAATGCAATATTCCATTATGATGTCATAATGTAACATGCCATTATGATGTCATAATGCAACATTCCATTATGATGTCATAATGTAACATTCCATTATGATGTCATAATGCAACATTCGATTATGATGTCATAATGTAAAATTCCATTATGATGTCATAATGCAAAATTCCATTATGATGTCATAATGCAAAATTCCATTATGATGTCATAATGTAAAATTCCATTATGATGTCATAATGCAAAATTCCATTATGATGTCATAATGCAAAATTCCATTATGATGTCATAATGTAAAATTCCATTATGATGTCATAATGCAAAATTCCATTATGATGTCATAATGCAAAATTCCATTATGATGTCATAATGTAAAATTCCATTATGATGTCATAATGCAAAATTCCATTATGATGTCATAATGTAACATTCCATTATGATGTCATAATGCAAAATTCCATTATGTCATAATGCAAAATTATATTATGATGTCATAATGCAAAATTCCATTATGATGTCATAATGTAAAACTCCATTATGATGTCATAATGCAAAATGCCATTATGATGTCATAATGTAAAATTCCTTTATGATGTCATAATGCAAATTTCCATTATGAGGTCATAATGCAAAATTCCATTATGATGTCATAATGTGACATTCCATTATGATGTCATAATGCAAAATTCCATTATGATGTCATAATGTGACATTCCATTATGATGTCATAATGCTAAATTCCATTATGATGTCATAATGCAAAATTCCATTATGATGTCATAATGTGACATTCCATTATGATGTCATAATGATAAATTCCATTATGATGTCATAATGCAAAATTCCATTATGATGTCATAATGCAACATTCCATTATGATGTCATAATGTAACATTCCATTATGATGTCATAATGCAAAATTCAATTATGATGTCATAATGTAAAATTCCATTATGATGTCATAATGCAAAATTCCATTATGATGTCATAATGCAAAATTCAATTATGATGTCATAATGTAAAATTCCATTATGATGTCATAATGCAAAATTCCATTATGATGTCATAATGCAAAATACCATTATGATGTCATATTGTAAAATTCCATTATGATGTCATAATGCAAAATTCCATTATGATGTCATAATGTAACATTCCATTATGATGTCATAATGCAAAATTCCATTATGATGTCATAATGTAAAATTCCATTATGATGTCATAATGCAAAATTCCATTATGATGTCATAATGCAAAATTCCATTATGATGTCATAATGTAACATTCCATTATGATGTCATAATGTAACATTCCATTATGATGTCATAATGCAAAATTCCATTATGATGTCATAATGTAACATTCCATTATGATGTCATAATGCAAAATTCCATTATGATGTCATAATGCAAAATTCCATTATGATGTAATAATGCTAAATTCCATTATGATGTCATAATGTAACATTCCATTATGATGTCATAATGCAAAATTCCATTATGATGTCATAATGTAACATTCCATTATGATGTCATAATGTAAAATACCATTATGATGTCATAATGCAAAATTCCATTATGATGTCATAATGTAACATTCCATTATGATGTCATAATGCAAAATTCCATTATGATGTCATAATGTAAAACTCCATTATGATGTCATAATGCAAAATTCCATTATGATGTCATAATGCAAAATTCCATTATGATGTCATAATGTAAAACTCCATTATGATGTCATAATGCAAAATTCCATTATGATGTCATAATGCAAAATTCCATTATGATGTCATAATAAAAAACTCCATTATGATGTCATAATGCAAAATTCCATTATGATGTCATAATGTAAAATTCCATTATGATGTCATAATGCAAAATTCCATTATGATGTCATAATGCAAAATTCCATTATGATGTCATAATGTAACATTCCATTATGATGTCATAATGTAAAATTCCATTATGATGTCATAATGCAACATTCCATTATGATGTCATATTGCAACTTTCCATTATGATGTCATAATTCAAAATTCCATTATGATGTCATAATGTAACATTCCATTATGATGTCATAATGCAAAATTCCATTATGATGTCATAATGTAACATTCCATTATGATGTCATAATGCAAAATTCCATTATGATGTCATAATGTAACATTCCATTATGATGTCATAATGCAAAATTCCATTATGATGTCATAATGTAACATTCCATTATGATGTCATAATGCAAAATTCCATTATGATGTCATAATGCAACATTCCATTATGATGTCATAATGCAAAATTCCATTATAATGTCATAATGCAACATTCCATTATGATGTCATAATGTAACATTCCATTATGATGTCATAATGCAACATTCCATTATGATGTCATAATGCAAAATTCCATTATGATGTCATAATGTAACATTCCATTATGATGTCATAATGCAAAATTCCATTATGATGTCATAATGTAACATTCCATTATGATGTCATAATGCAAAATTCCATTATGATGTCATAATGTAACATCCCATTATGATGTCATAATGCAAAATTCCATTATGATGTCATAATGTAACATCCCATTATGATGTCATAATGCAAAATTCCATTATGATGTCATAATGTAACGTCCCATTATGATGTCATAATGCAAAATTCCATTATGATGTCATAATGTAACATTCCATTATGATGTCATAATGTAAAATTCCATTATGATGTCATAATGCAAAATTCCATTATGATGTCATAATGTAAAATTCCATTATGATGTCATATTGCAAAATTCCATTATGATGTCATAATGCAAAATTCCATTATGATGTCATAATGTAAAATTCCATTATGATGTCATAATGTAACATCCCATTATGATGTCATAATGCAAAATTCCATTATGATGTCATAATGTAACATTCCATTATGATGTCATAATGCAATATTCCATTATGATGTCATAATGTAACATGCCATTATGATGTCATAATGCAACATTCCATTATGATGTCATAATGTAACATTCCATTATGATGTCATAATGCAACATTCGATTATGATGTCATAATGTAAAATTCCATTATGATGTCATAATGCAAAATTCCATTATGATGTCATAATGCAAAATTCCATTATGATGTCATAATGTAAAATTCCTTTATGATGTCATAATGCAAATTTCCATTATGAGGTCATAATGCAAAATTCCATTATGATGTCATAATGTGACATTCCATTATGATGTCATAATGCAAAATTCCATTATGATGTCATAATGTGACATTCCATTATGATGTCATAATGCTAAATTCCATTATGATGTCATAATGCAAAATTCCATTATGATGTCATAATGTGACATTCCATTATGATGTCATAATGCTAAATTCCATTATGATGTCATAATGCAAAATTCCATTATGATGTCATAATGCAACATTCCATTATGATGTCATAATGTAACATTCCATTATGATGTCATAATGCAAAATTCAATTATGATGTCATAATGTAAAATTCCATTATGATGTCATAATGCAAAATTCCATTATGATGTCATAATGCAAAATTCAATTATGATGTCATAATGTAAAATTCCATTATGATGTCATAATGCAAAATTCCATTATGATGTCATAATGCAAAATACCATTATGATGTCATATTGTAAAATTCCATTATGATGTCATAATGTAACATTCTATTATGATGTCATAATGCAAAATTCCATTATGATGTCATAATGTAAAATTCCATTATGATGTCATAATGCAAAATTCCATTATGATGTCATAATGCAAAATTCCATTATGATGTCATAATGTAACATTCCATTATGATGTCATAATGTAACATTCCATTATGATGTCATAATGCAAAATTCCATTATGATGTCATAATGTAACATTCCATTATGATGTCATAATGCAAAATTCCATTATGATGTCATAATGCAAAATTCCATTATGATGTAATAATGCTAAATTCCATTATGATGTCATAATGTAACATTCCATTATGATGTCATAATGCAAAATTCCATTATGATGTCATAATGTAACATTCCATTATGATGTCATAATGTAAAATACCATTATGATGTCATAATGCAAAATTCCATTATGATGTCATAATGTAAAATTCCATTATGATGTCATAATGCAAAATTCCATTATGATGTCATAATGCAAAATTCCATTATGATGTCATAATGTAACATTCCATTATGATGTCATAATGCAAAATTCCATTATGATGTCATAATGTAAAACTCCATTATGATGTCATAATGCAAAATTCCATTATGATGTCATAATAAAAAACTCCATTATGATGTCATAATGCAAAATTCCATTATGATGTCATAATGTAAAATTCCATTATGATGTCATAATGCAAAATTCCATTATGATGTCATAATGCAAAATTCCATTATGATGTCATAATGTAACATTCCATTATGATGTCATAATGTAAAATTCCATTATGATGTCATAATGCAACATTCCATTATGATGTCATAATGTAACATTCCATTATGATGTCATATTGCAACATTCCATTATGATGTCATAATGCAAAATTCCATTATGATGTCATAATGTAACATTCCATTATGATGTCATAATGCAAAATTCCATTATGATGTCATAATGTAACATTCCATTATGATGTCATAATGCAAAATTCCATTATGATGTCATAATGTAACATTCCATTATGATGTCATAATGCAAAATTCCATTATGATGTCATAATGTAACATTCCATTATGATGTCATAATGCAAAATTCCATTATGATGTCATAATGTAACATTCCATTATGATGTCATAATGCAAAATTCCATTATGATGTCATAATGTAACATTCCATTATGATGTCATAATGCAAAATTCCATTATGATGTCATAATGCAACATTCCATTATGATGTCATAATGCAAAATTCCATTATGATGTCATAATGCAACATTCCATTATGATGTCATAATGTAACATTCCATTATGATGTCATAATGCAACATTCCATTATGATGTCATAATGCAAAATTCCATTATGATGTCATAATGTAACATTCCATTATGATGTCATAATGCAAAATTCCATTATGATGTCATAATGTAACATTCCATTATGATGTCATAATGCAAAATTCCATTATGATGTCATAATGTAACGTCCCATTATGATGTCATAATGCAAAATTCCATTATGATGTCATAATGTAACGTCCCATTATGATGTCATAATGCAAAATTCCATTATGATGTCATAATGTAACGTTCCATTATGATGTCATAATGCAAAATTCCATTATGATGTCATAATGTAACATTCCATTATGATGTCATAATGTAAAATTCCATTATGATGTCATAATGCAAAATTCCATTATGATGTCATAATGTAAAATTCCATTATGATGTCATATTGCAAAATTCCATTATGATGTCATAATGCAAAATTCCATTATGATGTCATAATGTAAAATTCCATTATGATGTCATAATGTAACATCCCATTATGATGTCATAATGTAACGTCCCATTATGATGTCATAATGCAAAATTCCATTATGATGTCATAATGTAACGTCCCATTATGATGTCATAATGCAAAATTCCATTATGATGTCATAATGTAACATTCCATTATGATGTCATAATGCAAAATTCCATTGTGATGTCATAATGTAAAATTCCATTATGATGTCATAATGCAAAATTCCATTATGATGTCATAATGTAAAATTCCATTATGATGTCATATTGCAAAATTCCATTATGATGTCATAATGCAAAATTCCATTATGATGTCATAATGTAAAATTCCATTATGTTGTCATAATGTAACATCCCATTATGATGTCATAATGCAAAATTCCATTATGATGTCATAATGTAACATTCCATTATGATGTCATAATGCAAAATTCCATTATGATGTCATAATGCAATATTCCATTACGATGTCATAATGTAACATGCCATTATGATGTCATAATGCAACATTCCATTATGATGTCATAATGTAACATTCCATTATGATGTCATAATGCAACATTCGATTATGATGTCA
Source organism: Eleutherodactylus coqui (assembly GCF_035609145.1). Lineage (NCBI taxonomy): Eukaryota > Metazoa > Chordata > Amphibia > Anura > Eleutherodactylidae > Eleutherodactylus > Eleutherodactylus coqui. The sequence continues at coordinate 151,324,708 of NC_089843.1, read as the reverse complement.
TAATGTAAAATTCCATTATGATGTCATAATGCAAAATTCCATTATGATGTAATAATGCAAAATTCCATTATGATGTCATAATGTAACATTCCATTATGATGTCATAATGCAAAATTCCATTATGATGTCATAATGTAACATTCCATTATGATGTCATAATGCAAAACTCCATTATGATGTCATAATGCTAATTTCCATTATGATGTCATCATGCAAAATTCCATTATGATGTCATAATGCAAAATTCCATTAAGATGTCATCATGCAAAATTCCATTATGATGTCATATTGCAAAATTCCATTATGTCATCATGCAAAATTCCATTATGATGTCATAATGCAAAATTCCATTATGATGTCATAATGCAAAATTCCATTATGATGTCATAATGCAAAATTCTATTATGTCATAATGCAAAATTCCATTATGATGTCATAATGCAAAATTCCATTATGATGTCATAATGCAAAATTCCATTATGATGTCATAATGCAAAATTCCATTATGATGTCATAATGTAAAATTCCATTATGATGTCATAATGCAAAATTCCATTATGATGTCATAATGTAACATTCCATTATTATGATGTCATAATGTAACATTCCATTAAGATATAATAATGTAAAATTCCATTATGATGTCATAATGTAACGTCCCATTATGATGTCATAATGCAAAATTCCATTATGATATAATAATGTAAAATTCCATTATGATGTCATAATGTAACGTCCCATTATTATGATGTCATAATGCAAAATTCCATTATGATGTCATAATGTAACATTCCATTATGATGTCATAATGCAAAATTCCATTATGATGTCATAATGTAACATTCCATTATGATGTCATAATGCAAAATTCCATTATGATGTCATAATGTAACATTCCATTATGATGTCATAATGTAACGTCCCATTATGATGTCATAATGCAAAATTCCATTATGATGTCATAATGTAACGTCCCATTATGATGTCATAATGCAAAATTCCATTATGATGTCATAATGTAACATTCCATTATGATGTCATAATGTAAAATTCCATTATGATGTCATAATGCAAAATTCCATTATGATGTCATAATGTAAAATTCCATTATGATGTCATATTGCAAAATTCCATTATGATGTCATAATGCAAAATTCCATTATGATGTCATAATGTAAAATTCCATTATGATGTCATAATGTAACATCCCATTATGATGTCATAATGCAAAATTCCATTATGATGTCATAATGTAACATTCCATTATGATGTCATAATGCAATATTCCATTATGATGTCATAATGTAACATGCCATTATGATGTCATAATGCAACATTCCATTATGATGTCATAATGTAACATTCCATTATAATGTCATAATGCAACATTCGATTATGATGTCATAATGTAAAATTCCATTATGATGTCATAATGCAAAATTCCATTATGATGTCATAATGCAAAATTCCATTATGATGTCATAATGCAAAATTCCATTATGATGTCATAATGTAAAATTCCATTATGATGTCATAATGCAAAATTCCATTATGATGTCATAATGTAAAATTCCATTATGATGTCATAATGCAAAATTCCATTATGATGTCATAATGTAACATTCCATTATGATGTCATAATGCAAAATTCCATTATGATGTCATAATGCAAAATTCTATTATGATGTCATAATGCAAAATTCCATTATGATGTCATAATGTAAAACTCCATTATGATGTCATAATGCAAAATTCCATTATGATGTCATAAAGTAAAATTCCTTTATGATGTCATAATGCAAATTTCCATTATGAGGTCATAATGCAAAATTCCATTATGATGTCATAATGTGACATTCCATTATGATGTCATAATGCAAAATTCCATTATGATGTCATAATGTGACATTCCATTATGATGTCATAATGCTAAATTCCATTATGATGTCATAATGCAAAATTCCATTATGATGTCATAATGCAACATTCCATTATGATGTCATAATGTAACATTCCATTATGATGTCATAATGCAACATTCGATTATGATGTCATAATGTAAAATTCCATTATGATGTCATAATGCAAAATTCCATTATGATGTCATAATGCAAAATTCAATTATGATGTCATAATGTAAAATTCCATTATGATGTCATAATGCAAAATTCCATTATGATGTCATAATGCAAAATTCCATTATGATGTCATATTGCAAAATTCCATTATGATGTCATAATGCAAAATTCCATTATGATGTCATAATGTAACATTCCATTATGATGTCATAATGCAAAATTCCATTATGATGTCATAATGTAAAATTCCATTATGATGTCATAATGCAAAATTCCATTATGATGTCATAATGCAAAATTCCATTATGATGTCATAATGTAACATTCCATTATGATGTCATAATGTAACATTCCATTATGATGTCATAATGCAAAATTCCATTATGATGTCATAATGTAACATTCCATTATGATGTCATAATGCAAAATTCCATTATGATGTCATAATGCAAAATTCCATTATGATGTCATAATGTAACATTCCATTATGATGTCATAATGCAAAATTCCATTATGATGTCATAATGCAAAATTCCATTATGATGTCATAATGCAAAATTCCATTATGATGTCATAATGTAAAACTCCATTATGATGTCATAATGCAAAATTCCATTATGATGTCATAATGCAAAATTCCATTATGATGTCATAATAAAAAACTCCATTATGATGTCATAATGCAAAATTCCATTATGATGTCATAATGTAAAATTCCATTATGATATCATAATGCAAATTTCCATTATGATGTCATAATGCAAAATTCCATTATGATGTCATAATGTAACATTCCATTATGATGTCATAATGCAAAATTCCATTATGATGTCATAATGCAAAATTCCATTATGATGTCATAATGTAACATTCCATTATGATGTCATAATGTAAAATTCCATTATGATGTCATAATGCAAAATTCCATTATGATATCATAATGTAAAATTCCATTATGATGTCATAATATAACATCCCATTATGATGTCATAATGCAAAATTCCATTATGATGTCATAATGTAACATCCCATTATGATGTCATAATGCAAAATTCCATTATGATGTCATAATGTAACATCCCATTATGATGTCATAATGCAAAATTCCATTATGATGTCATAATGTAACGTCCCATTATGATGTCATAATGCAAAATTCCATTATGATGTCATAATGTAACATTCCATTATGATGTCATAATGTAAAATTCCATTATGATGTCATAATGCAAAATTCCATTATGATGTCATAATGTAAAATTCCATTATGATGTCATATTGCAAAATTCCATTATGATGTCATAATGCAAAATTCCATTATGATGTCATAATGTAAAATTCCATTATGATGTCATAATGTAACATCCCATTATGATGTCATAATGCAAAATTCCATTATGATGTCATAATGTAACATTCCATTATGATGTCATAATGCAATATTCCATTATGATGTCATAATGTAACATGCCATTATGATGTCATAATGCAACATTCCATTATGATGTCATAATGTAACATTCCATTATGATGTCATAATGCAACATTCGATTATGATGTCATAATGTAAAATTCCATTATGATGTCATAATGCAACATTCGATTATGATGTCATAATGTAAAATTCCATTATGATGTCATAATGCAAAATTCCATTATGATGTCATAATGCAAAATTCCATTATGATGTCATAATGTAAAATTCCATTATGATGTCATAATGCAAAATTCCATTATGATGTCATAATGCAAAATTCCATTATGATGTCATAATGTAAAATTCCATTATGATGTCATAATGCAAAATTCCATTATGATGTCATAATGTAACATTCCATTATGATGTCATAATGCAAAATTCCATTATGATGTCATAATGCAAAATTATATTATGATGTCATAATGCAAAATTCCATTATGATGTCATAATGTAAAACTCCATTATGATGTCATAATGCAAAATGCCATTATGATGTCATAATGTAAAATTCCTTTATGATGTCATAATGCAAATTTCCATTATGAGGTCATAATGCAAAATTCCATTATGATGTCATAATGTGACATTCCATTATGATGTCATAATGCAAAATTCCATTATGATGTCATAATGTGACATTCCATTATGATGTCATAATGCTAAATTCCATTATGATGTCATAATGCAAAATTCCATTATGATGTCATAATGTGACATTCCATTATGATGTCATAATGATAAATTCCATTATGATGTCATAATGCAAAATTCCATTATGATGTCATAATGCAACATTCCATTATGATGTCATAATGTAACATTCCATTATGATGTCATAATGCAAAATTCAATTATGATGTCATAATGTAAAATTCCATTATGATGTCATAATGCAAAATTCCATTATGATGTCATAATGCAAAATTCCATTATGATGTCATAATGCAAAATTCAATTATGATGTCATAATGTAAAATTCCATTATGATGTCATAATGCAAAATTCGATTATGATGTCATAATGTAAAATACCATTATGATGTCATATTGTAAAATTCCATTATGATGTCATAATGCAAAATTCCATTATGATGTCATAATGTAACATTCCATTATGATGTCATAATGCAAAATTCCATTATGATGTCATAATGTAAAATTCCATTATGATGTCATAATGCAAAATTCCATTATGATGTCATAATGCAAAATTCCATTATGATGTCATAATGTAACATTCCATTATGATGTCATAATGTAACATTCCATTATGATGTCATAATGCAAAATTCCATTATGATGTCATAATGTAACATTCCATTATGATGTCATAATGTAACATTCCATTATGATGTCATAATGCAAAATTCCATTATGATGTAATAATGCTAAATTCCATTATGATGTCATAATGTAACATTCCATTATGATGTCATAATGCAAAATTCCATTATGATGTCATAATGTAAAATTCCATTATGATGTCATAATGTAACATTCCATTATGATGTCATAATGCAAAATTCCATTATGATGTCATAATGTAAAACTCCATTATGATGTCATAATGCAAAATTCCATTATGATGTCATAATGCAAAATTCCATTATGATGTCATAATGTAAAACTCCATTATGATGTCATAATGCAAAATTCCATTATGATGTCATAATGCAAAATTCCATTATGATGTCATAATAAAAAACTCCATTATGATGTCATAATGCAAAATTCCATTATGATGTCATAATGTAAAATTCCATTATGATGTCATATTGCAAAATTCCATTATGATGTCATAATGCAAAATTCCATTATGATGTCATAATGTAACATTCTATTATGATGTCATAATGTAAAATTCCATTATGATGTCATAATGCAACATTCCATTATGATGTCATAATGTAACATTCCATTATGATGTCATATTGCAACTTTCCATTATGATGTCATAATTCAAAATTCCATTATGATGTCATAATGTAACATTCCATTATGATGTCATAATGCAAAATTCCATTATGATGTCATAATGTAACATTCCATTATGATGTCATAATGCAAAATTCCATTATGATGTCATAATGTAACATTCCATTATGATGTCATAATGCAAAATTCCATTATGATGTCATAATGTAACATTCCATTATGATGTCATAATGCAAAATTCCATTATGATGTCATAATGTAACATTCCATTATGATGTCATAATGCAAAATTCCATTATGATGTCATAATGTAACATTCCATTATGATGTCATAATGCAAAATTCCATTATGATGTCATAATGCAACATTCCATTATGATGTCATAATGCAAAATTCCATTATAATGTCATAATGCAACATTCCATTATGATGTCATAATGTAACATTCCATTATGATGTCATAATGCAACATTCCATTATGATGTCATAATGCAAAATTCCATTATGATGTCATAATGTAACATTCCATTATGATGTCATAATGCAAAATTCCATTATGATGTCATAATGTAACATTCCATTATGATGTCATAATGCAAAATTCCATTATGATGTCATAATGTAACATCCCATTATGATGTCATAATGCAAAATTCCATTATGATGTCATAATGTAACGTCCCATTATGATGTCATAATGCAAAATTCCATTATGATGTCATAATGTAACGTCCCATTATGATGTCATAATGCAAAATTCCATTATGATGTCATAATGTAACATTCCATTATGATGTCATAATGTAAAATTCCATTATGATGTCATAATGCAAAATTCCATTATGATGTCATAATGTAAAATTCCATTATGATCTCATATTGCAAAATTCCATTATGATGTCATAATGCAAAATTCCATTATGATGTCATAATGTAAAATTCCATTATGATGTCATAATGTAACATCCCATTATGATGTCATAATGCAAAATTCCATTATGATGTCATAATGTAACATTCCATTATGATGTCATAATGCAATATTCCATTATGATGTCATAATGCAAAATTCCATTATGATGTAATAATGCTAAATTCCATTATGATGTCATAATGTAACATTCCATTATGATGTCATAATGCAAAATTCCATTATGATGTCATAATGTAACATTCCATTATGATGTCATAATGCAAAATTCCATTATGATGTCATAATGCAAAATTCCATTATGATGTCATAATGTAACATTCCATTATGATGTCATAATGCAAAATTCCATTATGATGTCATAATGCAAAATTCCATTATGATGTCATAATGCAAAATTCCATTATGATGTCATAATGTAAAACTCCATTATGATGTCATAATGCAAAATTCCATTATGATGTCATAATGCAAAATTCCATTATGATGTCATAATAAAAAACTCCATTATGATGTCATAATGCAAAATTCCATTATGATGTCATAATGTAAAATTCCATTATGATATCATAATGCAAATTTCCATTATGATGTCATAATGCAAAATTCCATTATGATGTCATAATGTAACATTCCATTATGATGTCATAATGCAAAATTCCATTATGATGTCATAATGCAAAATTCCATTATGATGTCATAATGTAACATTTCATTATGATGTCATAATGTAAAATTCCATTATGATGTCATAATGCAAAATTCCATTATGATATCATCATGTAAAATTCCATCATGATGTCATAATATAACATCCCATTATGATGTCATAATGCAAAATTCCATTATGATGTCATAATGTAACATCCCATTATGATGTCATAATGCAAAATACCATTATGATGTCATAATGTAACATCCCATTATGATGTCATAATGCAAAATTCCATTATGATGTCATAATGTAACATCCCATTATGATGTCATAATGCAAAATTCCATTATGATGTCATAATGCAACATTCCATTACGATGTCATAATGTAACATTCCATTATGATGTCATATTGCAACTTTCCATTATGATGTCATAATTCAAAATTCCATTATGATGTCATAATGTAACATTCCATTATGATGTCATAATGCAAAATTCCATTATGATGTCATAATGTAACATTCCATTATGATGTCATAATGCAAAATTCCATTATGATGTCATAATGTAACATTCCATTATGATGTCATAATGCAAAATTCCATTATGATGTCATAATGTAACATTCCATTATGATGTCATAATGCAAAATTCCATTATGATGTCATAATGCAACATTCCATTATGATGTCATAATGCAAAATTCCATTATGATGTCATAATGCAACATTCCATTATGATGTCATAATGTAACATTCCATTATGATGTCATAATGCAACATTCCATTATGATGTCATAATGTAACATTCCATTATGATGTCATAATGCAACATTCCATTATGATGTCATAATGCAAAATTCCATTATGATGTCATAATGTAACATTCCATTATGATGTCATAATGCAAAATTCCATTATGATGTCATAATGTAACATTCCATTATGATGTCATAATGCAAAATTCCATTATGATGTCATAATGTAACATTCCATTATGATGTCATAATGTAACGTCCCATTATGATGTCATAATGCAAAATTCCATTATGATGTCATAATGTAACATCCCATTATGATGTCATAATGCAAAATTCCATTATGATGTCATAATGTAACATTCCATTATGATGTCATAATGCAAAATTCCATTGTGATGTCATAATGTAAAATTCCATTATGATGTCATAATGCAAAATTCCATTATGATGTCATAATGTAAAACTCCATTATGATGTCATAATGCAAAATTCCATTATGATGTCATAATGCAAAATTCCATTATGATGTCATAATAAAAAACTCCATTATGATGTCATAATGCAAAATTCCATTATGATGTCATAATGCAAAATTCCATTATGATGCCATAATGTAAAATTCCATTATGATGTCATAATGCAAAATTCCATTATGATGTCATAATGCAAAATTCCATTATGATGTCATATTGTAAAATTCCATTATGATGTCATAATGCAAAATTCCATTATGATGTCATATTGTAACATTCCATTATGATGTCATAATGCAAAATTTCATTATGATGTCATAATGTAAAATTCCATTATGATGTCATAATGCAAAATTCCATTATGATGTCATAATGCAAAATTCCATTATGATGTCATAATGTAACATTCCATTATGATGTCATAATGTAACATTCCATTATGATGTCATAATGTAACATTCCATTATGATGTCATAATGCAAAATTCAATTATGATGTCATAATGTAACATTCCATTATGATGTCATAATGCAAAATTCCATTATGATGTCATAATGCAAAATTCCATTATGATGTAATAATGCTAAATTCCATTATGATGTCATAATGTAACATTCCATTATGATGTCATAATGCAAAATTCCATTATGATGTCATAATGTAACATTCCATTATGATGTCATAATGCAAAATTCCATTATGATGTCATAATGCAAAATTCCATTATGATGTCATAATGTAACATTCCATTATGATGTCATAATGCAAAATTCCATTATGATGTCATAATGCAAAATTCCATTATGATGTCATAATGCAAAATTCCATTATGATGTCATAATGTAAAACTCCATTATGATGTCATAATGCAAAATTCCATTATGATGTCATAATGCAAAATTCCATTATGATGTCATAATAAAAAACTCCATTATGATGTCAGAATGCAAAATTCCATTATGATGTCATAATGTAAAATTCCATTATGATATCATAATGCAAATTTCCATTATGATGTCATAATGCAAAATTCCATTATGATGTCATAATGTAACATTCCATTATGATGTCATAATGCAAAATTCCATTATGATGTCATAATGCAAAATTCCATTATGATGTCATAATGTAACATTTCATTATGATGTCATAATGTAAAATTCCATTATGATGTCATAATGCAAAATTCCATTATGATATCATAATGTAAAATTCCATCATGATGTCATAATATAACATCCCATTATGATGTCATAATGCAAAATTCCATTATGATGTCATAATGTAACATCCCATTATGATGTCATAATGCAAAATTCCATTATGATGTCATAATGTAACATCCCATTATGATGTCATAATGCAAAATTCCATTATGATGTCATAATGTAACATCCCATTATGATGTCATAATGCAAAATTCCATTATGATGTCATAATGCAACATTCCATTATGATGTCATAATGTAACATTCCATTATGATGTCATATTGCAACTTTCCATTATGATGTCATAATTCAAAATTCCATTATGATGTCATAATGTAACATTCCATTATGATGTCATAATGCAAAATTCCATTATGATGTCATAATGTAACATTCCATTATGATGTCATAATGTAACATTCCATTATGATGTCATAATGCAAAATTCCATTATGATGTCATAATGTAACATTCCATTATGATGTCATAATGCAAAATTCCATTATGATGTCATAATGTAACATTCCATTATGATGTCATAATGTAAAATTCCATTATGATGTCATAATGTTGCATTCCATTATGATGTCATAATGCAAAATTCCATTATGATGTCATAATGCAATATTCCATTATGATGTCATAATGTAACATTCCATTATGATGTCATAATGCAACATTCCATTATGATGTCATAATGTAAAATTCCATTATGATGTCATAATGCAACATTCGATTATGATGTCATAATGTAAAATTCCATTATGATGTCATAATGCAAAATTCCATTATGATGTCATAATGCAAAATTCCATTATGATGTCATAATGTAAAATTCCATTATGATGTCATAATGCAAAATTCCATTATGATGTCATAATGCAAAATTCCATTATGATGTCATATTGTAAAATTCCATTATGATGTCATAATGCAAAATTCCATTATGCTGTCATAATGTAACATTCCATTATGATGTCATAATGCAAAATTCCATTATGATGTCATAATGTAACATCCCATTATGATGTCATAATGCAAAATTCCATTATGATGTCATAATGCAAAATTCCATTATGATGTCATAATGTAACATTCCATTATGATGTCATAATGCAACATTCCATTATGATGTCATAATTCAAAATTCCATTATGATGTCATAATGTAACATTCCATTATGATGTCATAATGCAAAATTCCATTATGATGTCATAATGTAACATTCCATTATGATGTCATAATGCAAAATTCCATTATGATGTCATAATGTAACATTCCATTATGATGTCATAATGCAAAATTCCATTATGATGTCATAATGTAACATTCCATTATGATGTCATAATGCAAAATTCCATTATGATGTCATATTGCAAAATTCCATTATGATGTCATAATGCAAAATTCCATTATGATGTTATAATGCAACATTCCATTATGATGTCATAATGCAAAATTCCATTATGATGTCATAATGCAAAATTTCATTATGATGTCATAATGCAAAATTCCATTATGATGTCATAATGTAACATCCCATTATGATGTCATAATGCAAAATTCCATTATGATGTTATAATGTAGCATTCCATTATGATGTCATAATGCAAAATTCCATTATGATGTCATAATGTTGCATTCCATTATGATGTCATAATGCAAAATTCCATTATGATGTCATAATGCAATATTCCATTATGATGTCATAATGTAACATTCCATTATGATGTCATAATGCAACATACCATTATGATGTCATAATGTAACATTCCATTATGATGTCATAATGCAACATTCGATTATGATGTCATAATGTAAAATTCCATTATGATGTCATAATGCAAAATTCCATTATGATGTCATAATGCAAAATTCCATTATGATGTAATAATGCTAAATTCCATTATGATGTCATAATGTAACATTCCATTATGATGTCATAATGCAAAATTCCATTATGATGTCATAATGTAACATTCCATTATGATGTCATAATGCAAAATTCCATTATGATGTCATAATGCAAAATTCCATTATGATGTCATAATGTAACATTCCATTATGATATCATAATGCAAAATTCCATTATGATGTCATAATGCAAAATTCCATTATGATGTCATAATGCAAAATTCCATTATGATGTCATAATGCAAAATTCCATTATGATGTCATAATAAAAAACTCCATTATGATGTCATAATGCAAAATTCCATTATGATGTCATAATGTAAAATTCCATTATGATATCATAATGCAAATTTCCATTATGATGTCATAATGCAAAATTCCATTATGATGTCATAATGTAACATTCCATTATGATGTCATAATGCAAAATTCCATTATGATGTCATAATGCAAAATTCCATTATGATGTCATAATGTAACATTTCATTATGATGTCATAATGTAAAATTCCATTATGATGTCATAATGCAAAATTCCATTATGATGTCATAATGTAACATTCCATTATGATGTCATAATGTAACATTCCATTATGATGTCATAATGCAAAATTCCATTATGATGTCATAATGTAACATTCCATTATGATGTCATAATGCAAAATTCCATTATGATGTCATAATGTAACATTCCATTATGATGTCATAATGTAAAATTCCATTATGATGTCATAATGTTGCATTCCATTATGATGTCATAATGCAAAATTCCATTATGATGTCATAATGCAATATTCCATTATGATGTCATAATGTAACATTCCATTATGATGTCATAATGCAACATTCCATTATGATGTCATAATGTAAAATTCCATTATGATGTCATAATGCAACATTCGATTATGATGTCATAATGTAAAATTCCATTATGATGTCATAATGCAAAATTCCATTATGATGTCATAATGCAAAATTCCATTATGATGTCATAATGTAAAATTCCATTATGATGTCATAATGCAAAATTCCATTATGATGTCATAATGCAAAATTCCATTATGATGTCATATTGTAAAATTCCATTATGATGTCATAATGCAAAATTCCATTATGCTGTCATAATGTAACATTCCATTATGATGTCATAATGCAAAATTCCATTATGATGTCATAATGTAACATCCCATTATGATGTCATAATGCAAAATTCCATTATGATGTCATAATGCAAAATTCCATTATGATGTCATAATGTAACATTCCATTATGATGTCATAATGCAACATTCCATTATGATGTCATAATTCAAAATTCCATTATGATGTCATAATGTAACATTCCATTATGATGTCATAATGCAAAATTCCATTATGATGTCATAATGTAACATTCCATTATGATGTCATAATGCAAAATTCCATTATGATGTCATAATGTAACATTCCATTATGATGTCATAATGCAAAATTCCATTATGATGTCATAATGTAACATTCCATTATGATGTCATAATGCAAAATTCCATTATGATGTCATATTGCAAAATTCCATTATGATGTCATAATGCAAAATTCCATTATGATGTTATAATGCAACATTCCATTATGATGTCATAATGCAAAATTCCATTATGATGTCATAATGCAAAATTTCATTATGATGTCATAATGCAAAATTCCATTATGATGTCATAATGTAACATCCCATTATGATGTCATAATGCAAAATTCCATTATGATGTTATAATGTAGCATTCCATTATGATGTCATAATGCAAAATTCCATTATGATGTCATAATGTTGCATTCCATTATGATGTCATAATGCAAAATTCCATTATGATGTCATAATGCAATATTCCATTATGATGTCATAATGTAACATTCCATTATGATGTCATAATGCAACATACCATTATGATGTCATAATGTAACATTCCATTATGATGTCATAATGCAACATTCGATTATGATGTCATAATGTAAAATTCCATTATGATGTCATAATGCAAAATTCCATTATGATGTCATAATGCAAAATTCCATTATGATGTAATAATGCTAAATTCCATTATGATGTCATAATGTAACATTCCATTATGATGTCATAATGCAAAATTCCATTATGATGTCATAATGTAACATTCCATTATGATGTCATAATGCAAAATTCCATTATGATGTCATAATGCAAAATTCCATTATGATGTCATAATGTAACATTCCATTATGATGTCATAATGCAAAATTCCATTATGATGTCATAATGCAAAATTCCATTATGATGTCATAATGCAAAATTCCATTATGATGTCATAATGCAAAATTCCATTATGATGTCATAATAAAAAACTCCATTATGATGTCATAATGCAAAATTCCATTATGATGTCATAATGTAAAATTCCATTATGATATCATAATGCAAATTTCCATTATGATGTCATAATGCAAAATTCCATTATGATGTCATAATGTAACATTCCATTATGATGTCATAATGCAAAATTCCATTATGATGTCATAATGCAAAATTCCATTATGATGTCATAATGTAACATTTCATTATGATGTCATAATGTAAAATTCCATTATGATGTCATAATGCAAAATTCCATTATGATATCATAATGTAAAATTCCATCATGATGTCATAATATAACATCCCATTATGATGTCATAATGCAAAATTCCATTATGATGTCATAATGTAACATCCCATTATGATGTCATAATGCAAAATACCATTATGATGTCATAATGTAACATCCCATTATGATGTCATAATGCAAAATTCCATTATGATGTCATAATGCAACATTCCATTATGATGTCATAATGTAACATTCCATTATGATGTCATATTGCAACTTTCCATTATGATGTCATAATTCAAAATTCCATTATGATGTCATAATGTAACATTCCATTATGATGTCATAATGCAAAATTCCATTATGATGTCATAATGTAACATTCCATTATGATGTCATAATGCAAAATTCCATTATGATGTCATAATGTAAAACTCCATTATGATGTCATAATGCAAAATTCCATTATGATGTCATAATGCAAAATTCCATTATGATGTCATAATAAAAAACTCCATTATGATGTCATAATGCAAAATTCCATTATGATGTCATAATGTAAAATTCCATTATGATATCATAATGCAAATTTCCATTATGATGTCATAATGCAAAATTCCATTATGATGTCATAATGTAACATTCCATTATGATGTCATAATGCAAAATTCCATTATGATGTCATAATGCAAAATTCCATTATGATGTCATAATGTAACATTTCATTATGATGTCATAATGTAAAATTCCATTATGATGTCATAATGCAAAATTCCATTATGATATCATAATGTAAAATTCCATCATGATGTCATAATATAACATCCCATTATGATGTCATACTGCAAAATTCCATTATGATGTCATAATGTAACATCCCATTATGATGTCATAATGCAAAATACCATTATGATGTCATAATGTAACATCCCATTATGATGTCATAATGCAAAATTCCATTATGATGTCATAATGCAACATTCCATTATGATGTCATAATGTAACATTCCATTATGATGTCATATTGCAACTTTCCATTATGATGTCATAATTCAAAATTCCATTATGATGTCATAATGTAACATTCCATTATGATGTCATAATGCAAAATTCCATTATGATGTCATAATGTAACATTCCATTATGATGTCATAATGCAAAATTCCATTATGATGTCATAATGTAACATTCCAATATGATGTCATAATGCAAAATTCCATTATGATGTCATAATGTAACATTCCATTATGATGTCATAATGCAAAATTCCATTATGATGTCATAATGCAACATTCCATTATGATGTCATAATGCAAAATTCCATTATGATGTCATAATGCAACATTCCATTATGATGTCATAATGTAACATTCCATTATGATGTCATAATGCAACATTCCATTATGATGTCATAATGTAACATTCCATTATGATGTCATAATGCAACATTCCATTATGATGTCATAATGCAAAATTCCATTATGATGTCATAATGTAACATTCCATTATGATGTCATAATGCAAAATTCCATTATGATGTCATAATGTAACATTCCATTATGATGTCATAATGCAAAATTCCATTATGATGTCATAATGTAACATTCCATTATGATGTCATAATGTAACGTCCCATTATGATGTCATAATGCAAAATTCCATTATGATGTCATAATGTAACGTCCCATTATGATGTCATAATGCAAAATTCCATTATGATGTCATAATGTAACATTCCATTATGATGTCATAATGCAAAATTCCATTGTGATGTCATAATGTAAAATTCCATTATGATGTCATAATGCAAAATTCCATTATGATGTCATAATGTAAAATTCCATTATGATGTCATATTGCAAAATTCCATTATGATGTCATAATGCAAAATTCCATTATGATGTCATAATGCAAAATTCCATTATGATGTCATAATGCAATATTCCATTATGATGTCATAATGTAACATTCCATTATGATGTCATAATGCAACATTCCATTATGATGTCATAATGTAACATTCCATTATGATGTCATAATGCAACATTCGATTATGATGTCATAATGCAAAATTCCATTATGATGTCATAATGTAACATTCCATTATGATGTCATAATGCAAAATTCCATTATGATGTCATAATGTAACATTCCATTATGATGTCATAATGCAAAATTCCATTATGATGTCATAATGTAACATTCAATTATGATGTCATAATGTAACATCCCATTATGATGTCATAATGCAACATTCCATTATGATGTCATAATGTAACATCCCATTATGATGTCAAAATGCAAAATTCCATTATGATGTCATAATGTAACATTCCATTATGATGTCATAATGCAAAATTCCATTATGATGTCATAATGTAACATTCCATTATGATGTCATAATGCAAAACTCCATTATGATGTCATAATGTAACATTCCATTATGATGTCATAATGCAAAATTCCATTATGATGTCATAATGTAACATTCCATTATGATGTCATAATGTAACATCCCATTATGATGTCATAATGCAAAATTCCATTATGATGTCATAATGTAACATCCCATTATGATGTCATAATGCAAAATTCCATTATGTCATAATGTAACATTCCATTATGATGTCATAATGCAAAATTCTATTATGTCATAATGCAAAATTCCATTATGATGTCATAATGCAAAATTCCATTATGATGTCATAATGCAAAATTCCATTATGATGTCATAATGCAAAATTCCATTATGATGTCATAATGTAAAATTCCATTATGATGTCATAATGTAAAATTCCATTATGATGTCATAATGCAAAATTCCATTATGATGTCATAATGTAAAATTCCATTATGATGTCATAATGTAAAATTCCATTATGATGTCATATTGCAAAATTCCATTATGATGTCATAATGCAAAATTCCATTATGATGTCATAATGTAAAATTCCATTATGTTGTCATAATGTAACATCCCATTATGATGTCATAATGCAAAATTCCATTATGATGTCATAATGTAACATTCCATTATGATGTCATAATGCAAAATTCCATTATGATGTCATAATGCAATATTCCATTACGATGTCATAATGTAACATGCCATTATGATGTCATAATGCAACATTCCATTATGATGTCATAATGTAACATTCCATTATGATGTCATAATGCAACATTCGATTATGATGTCATAATGTAAAATTCCATTATGATGTCATAATGCAAAATTCCATTATGATGTAATAATGCAAAATTCCATTATGATGTCATAATGTAACATTCCATTATGATGTCATAATGCAAAATTCCATTATGATGTCATAATGTAACATTCCATTATGATGTCATAATGCAAAACTCCATTATGATGTCATAATGCTAATTTCCATTATGATGTCATCATGCAAAATTCCATTATGATGTCATAATGCAAAATTCCATTAAGATGTCATCATGCAAAATTCCATTATGATGTCATATTGCAAAATTCCATTATGTCATCATGCAAAATTCCATTATGATGTCATAATGCAAAATTCCATTATGATGTCATAATGCAAAATTCCATTATGATGTCATAATGCAAAATTCTATTATGTCATAATGCAAAATTCCATTATGATGTCATAATGCAAAATTCCATTATGATGTCATAATGCAAAATTCCATTATGATGTCATAATGCAAAATTCCATTATGATGTCATAATGTAAAATTCCATTATGATGTCATAATGCAAAATTCCATTATGATGTCATAATGTAACATTCCATTATTATGATGTCATAATGTAACATTCCATTATGATATAATAATGTAAAATTCCATTATGATGTCATAATGTAACGCCCCATTATGATGTCATAATGCAAAATTCCATTATGATATAATAATGTAAAATTCCATTATGATGTCATAATGTAACGTCCCATTATTATGATGTCATAATGCAAAATTCCATTATGATGTCATAATGTAACATTCCATTATGATGTCATAATGCAAAATTCCATTATGATGTCATAATGTAACATTCCATTATGATGTCATAATGCAAAATTCCTTTATGATGTCATAATGTAACATTCCATTATGATGTCATAATGTAACGTCCCATTATGATGTCATAATGCAAAATTCCATCATGATGTCATAATGTAACGTCCCATTATGATGTCATAATGCAAAATTCCATTATGATGTCATAATGTAACATTCCATTATGATGTCATAATGTAAAATTCCATTATGATGTCATAATGCAACATTCCATTATGATGTCATAATGTAAAATTCCATTATGATGTCATATTGCAAAATTCCATTATGATGTCATAATGCAAAATTCCATTATGATGTCATAATGTAAAATTCCATTATGATGTCATAATGTAACATCCCATTATGATGTCATAATGCAAAATTCCATTATGATGTCATAATGTAACATTCCATTATGATGTCATAATGCAATATTCCATTATGATGTCATAATGTAACATGCCATTATGATGTCATAATGCAACATTCCATTATGATGTCATAATGAAACATTCCATTATAATGTCATAATGCAACATTCGATTATGATGTCATAATGTAAAATTCCATTATGATGTCATAATGCAAAATTCCATTATGATGTCATAATGTAAAATTCCATTATGATGTCATAATGCAAAATTCCATTATGATGTCATAATGTAACATTCCATTATGATGTCATAATGCAAAATTCCATTATGATGTCATAATGCAAAATTCTATTATGATGTCATAATGCAAAATTCCATTATGATGTCATAATGTAAAACTCCATTATGATGTCATAATGCAAAATTCCATTATGATGTCATAATGTAAAATTCCTTTATGATGTCATAATGCAAATTTCCATTATGAGGTCATAATGCAAAATTCCATTATGATGTCATAATGTGACATTCCATTATGATGTCATAATGCAAAATTCCATTATGATGTCATAATGTGACATTCCATTATGATGTCATAATGCTAAATTCCATTATGATGTCATAATGTGACATTCCATTATGATGTCATAATGCAACATTCCATTATGATGTCATAATGTAACATTCCATTATGATGTCATAATGCAACATTCGATTATGATGTCATAATGTAAAATTCCATTATGATGTCATAATGCAAAATTCCATTATGATGTCATAATGCAAAATTCAATTATGATGTCATAATGTAAAATTCCATTATGATGTCATAATGCAAAATTCAATTATGATGTCATAATGTAAAATTCCATTATGATGTCATAATGCAAAATTCCATTATGATGTCATAATGCAAAATTCCATTATGATGTCATAATGTAACATTCCATTATGATGTCATAATGCAAAATTCCATTATGATGTCATAATGTAACATTCCATTATGATGTCATAATGCAAAATTCCATTATGATGTCATAATGTAAAATTCCATTATGATGTCATAATGCAAAATTCCATTATGATGTCATAATGCAAAATTCCATTATGATGTCATAATGTAACATTCCATTATGATGTCATAATGTAACATTCCATTATGATGTCATAATGCAAAATTCCATTATGATGTCATAATGTAACATTCCATTATGATGTCATAATGCAAAATTCCATTATGATGTCATAATGCAAAATTCCATTATGATGTCATAATGTAACATTCCATTATGATGTCATAATGCAAAATTCCATTATGATGTCATAATGCAAAATTCCATTATGATGTCATAATGCAAAATTCCATTATGATGTCATAATGTAAAACTCCATTATGATGTCATAATGCAAAATTCCATTATGATGTCATAATGCAAAATTCCATTATGATGTCATAATAAAAAACTCCATTATGATGTCATAATGCAAAATTCCATTATGATGTCATAATGTAAAATTCCATTATGATATCATAATGCAAATTTCCATTATGATGTCATAATGCAAAATTCCATTATGATGTCATAATGTAACATTCCATTATGATGTCATAATGCAAAATTCCATTATGATGTCATAATGCAAAATTCCATTATGATGTCATAATGTAACATTCCATTATGATGTCATAATGTAAAATTCCATTATGATGTCATAATGCAAAATTCCATTATGATATCATAATGTAAAATTCCATTATGATGTCATAATATAACATCCCATTATGATGTCATAATGCAAAATTCCATTATGATGTCATAATGTAACATCCCATTATGATGTCATAATGCAAAATTCCATTATGATGTCATAATGTAACATCCCATTATGATGTCATAATGCAAAATTCCATTATGATGTCATAATGTAACGTCCCATTATGATGTCATAATGCAAAATTCCATTATGATGTCATAATGTAACATTCCATTATGATGTCATAATGTAAAATTCCATTATGATGTCATAATGCAAAATTCCATTATGATGTCATAATGCAAAATTCCATTATGATGTCATAATGTAAAATTCCATTATGATGTCATATTGCAAAATTCCATTATGATGTCATAATGCAAAATTCCATTATGATGTCATAATGTAAAATTCCATTATGATGTCATAATGTAACATCCCATTATGATGTCATAATGCAAAATTCCATTATGATGTCATAATGTAACATTCCATTATGATGTCATAATGC
The DNA here is from genome assembly GCF_035609145.1 of Eleutherodactylus coqui. NCBI lineage: Eukaryota > Metazoa > Chordata > Amphibia > Anura > Eleutherodactylidae > Eleutherodactylus > Eleutherodactylus coqui. The sequence goes on along the minus strand of NC_089843.1, from coordinate 151,303,986 downwards.
AATATTCCATTATGATGTCATAATGTAACATGCCATTATGATGTCATAATGCAACATTCCATTATGATGTCATAATGTAACATTCCATTATGATGTCATAATGCAACATTCGATTATGATGTCATAATGTAAAATTCCATTATGATGTCATAATGCAAAATTCCATTATGATGTCATAATGCAAAATTCCATTATGATGTCATAATGTAAAATTCCATTATGATGTCATAATGCAAAATTCCATTATGATGTCATAATGCAAAATTCCATTATGATGTCATAATGTAAAATTCCATTATGATGTCATAATGCAAAATTCCATTATGATGTCATAATGCAAAATTCCATTATGAGGTCATAATGCAAAATTCCATTATGATGTCATAATGTGACATTCCATTATGATGTCATAATGCAAAATTCCATTATGATGTCATAATGTGACATTCCATTATGATGTCATAATGCTAAATTCCATTATGATGTCATAATGCAAAATTCCATTATGATGTCATAATGTGACATTCCATTATGATGTCATAATGAGAAAATCCATTATGATGTCATAATGCAAAATTCCATTATGATGTCATAATGCAACATTCCATTATGATGTCATAATGTAACATTCCATTATGATGTCATAATGCAAAATTCAATTATGATGTCATAATGTAAAATTCCATTATGATGTCATAATGCAAAATTCCATTATGATGTCATAATGCAAAATTCAATTATGATGTCATACTGTAAAATTCCATTATGATGTCATAATGCAAAATTCCATTATGATGTCATAATGCAAAATACCATTATGATGTCATAATGCAAAATTCCATTATGATGTCATAATGTAACATTCCATTATGATGTCATAATGCAAAATTCCATTATGATGTCATAATGTAAAATTCCATTATGATGTCATAATGCAAAATTCCATTATGATGTCATAATGCAAATTCCATTATGATGTCATAATGTAACATTCCATTATGATGTCATAATGTAACATTCCATTATGATGTCATAATGCAAAATTCCATTATGATGTCATAATGTAACATTCCATTATGATGTCATAATGCAAAATTCCATTATGATGTCATAATGCAAAATTCCATTATGATGTAATAATGCTAAATTCCATTATGATGTCATAATGTAACATTCCATTATGATGTCATAATGCAAAATTCCATTATGATGTCATAATGTAACATTCCATTATGATGTCATAATGTAAAATACCATTATGATGTCATAATGCAAAATTCCATTATGATGTCATAATGTAAAATTCCATTATGATGTCATAATGCAAAATTCCATTATGATGTCATAATGCAAAATTCCATTATGATGTCATAATGTAACATTCCATTATGATGTCATAATGCAAAATTCCATTATGATGTCATAATGTAAAACTCCATTATGATGTCATAATGCAAAATTCCATTATGATGTCATAATGCAAAATTCCATTATGATGTCATAATGTAAAACTCCATTATGATGTCATAATGCAAAATTCCATTATGATGTCATAATGCAAAATTCCATTATGATGTCATAATAAAAAACTCCATTATGATGTCATAATGCAAAATTCCATTATGATGTCATAATGTAAAATTCCATTATGATGTCATAATGCAAAATTCCATTATGATGTCATAATGTAACATTCCATTATGATGTCATAATGCAAAATTCCATTATGATGTCATAATGTAACATTCCATTATGATGTCATAATGTAACGTCCCATTATGATGTCATAATGCAAAATTCCATTATGATGTCATAATGTAACGTCCCATTATGATGTCATAATGCAAAATTCCATTATGATGTCATAATGTAACATTCCATTATGATGTCATAATGCAAAATTCCATTGTGATGTCATAATGTAAAATTCCATTATGATGTCATAATGCGAAATTCCATTATGATGTCATAATGTAAAATTCCATTATGATGTCATATTGCAAAATTCCATTATGATGTCATAATGCAAAATTCCATTATGATGTCATAATGTAAAATTCCATTATGATGTCATAATGTAACATCCCATTATGATGTCATAATGCAAAATTCCATTATGATGTCATAATGTAACATTCCATTATGATGTCATAATGTAACATTCCATTATGATGTCATAATGCAAAACTCCATTATGATGTCATAATGCTAATTTCCATTATGATGTCATCATGCAAAATTCCATTATGATGTCATAATGCAAAATTCCATTAAGATGTCATCATGCAAAATTCCATTATGATGTCATATTGCAAAATTCCATTATGTCATCATGCAAAATTCCATTATGATGTCATAATGCAAAATTCCATTATGATGTCATAATGCAAAATTCCATTATGATGTCATAATGCAAAATTCTATTATGTCATAATGCAAAATTCCATTATGATGTCATAATGCAAAATTCCATTATGATGTCATAATGCAAAATTCCATTATGATGTCATAATGCAAAATTCCATTATGATGTCATAATGTAAAATTCCATTTTGATGTCATAATGCAAAATTCCATTATGATGTCATAATGTAACATTCCATTATTATGATGTCATAATACAAAATTCCATTATGATATCATAATGTAAAATTCCATTATGATGTCATAATATAACATCCCATTATGATGTCATAATGCAAAATTCCATTATGATGTCATAATGTAACATTCGATTATGATGTCATAATGTAAAATTCCATTATGATGTCATAATGTAACATTCCATTATGATGTCATAATGCAAAATTCCATTATGATGTCATAATGCAACATTCCATTATGATGTCATAATGCAAAATTCCATTATGATGTCATAATGCAACATTCCATTATGATGTCATAATGTAACATTCCATTATGATGTCATAATGCAACATTCCATTATGATGTCATAATGTAACATTCCATTATGATGTCATAATGCAACATTCCATTATGATGTCATAATGCAAAATTCCATTATGATGTCATAATGTAACATTCCATTATGATGTCATAATGCAAAATTCCATTATGATGTCATAATGTAACATTCCATTATGATGTCATAATGCAAAATTCCATTATGATGTCATAATGTAACATTCCATTATGATGTCATAATGTAACGTCCCATTATGATGTCATAATGCAAAATTCCATTATGATGTCATAATGTAACGTCCCATTATGATGTCATAATGCAAAATTCCATTATGATGTCATAATGTAACATTCCATTATGATGTCATAATGCAAAATTCCATTGTGATGTCATAATGTAACATTCCATTATGATGTCATAATGCAAAATTCCATTGTGATGTCATAATGTAAAATTCCATTATGATGTCATAATGCAAAATTCCATTATGATGTCATAATGTAAAATTCCATTATGATGTCATATTGCAAAATTCCATTATGATGTCATAATGCAAAATTCCATTATGATGTCATAATGTAAAATTCCATTATGATGTCATAATGTAACATCCCATTATGATGTCATAATGCAAAATTCCATTATGATGTCATAATGTAACATTCCATTATGATGTCATAATGCAAAATTCCATTATGATGTCATAATGTAACATTCCATTATGATGTCATAATGCAAAATTCCATTATGATGTCATAATGTAACATTCCATTATGATGTCATAATGTAACGTCCCATTATGATGTCATAATGCAAAATTCCATTATGATGTCATAATGTAAAATTCCATTATGATGTCATAATGTAACATCCCATTATGATGTCATAATGCAAAATTCCATTATGATGTCATAATGTAACATTCCATTATGATGTCATAATGCAAAATTCCATTATGATGTCATAATGTAACATTCCATTATGATGTCATAATGCAAAATTCCATTATGATGTCATAATGTAACGTCCCATTATGATGTCATAATGCAAAATTCCATTATGATGTCATAATGTAACGTCCCATTATGATGTCATAATGCAAAATTCCATTATGATGTCATAATGTAACATTCCATTATGATGTCATAATGCAAAATTCCATTGTGATGTCATAATGTAAAATTCCATTATGATGTCATAATGCAAAATTCCATTATGATGTCATAATGTAAAATTCCATTATGATGTCATAATGTAACATTCCATTATGATGTCATAATGCAAAATTCCATTATGATGTCATAATGCAACATTCCATTATGATGTCATAATGCAAAATTCCATTATGATGTCATAATGCAACATTCCATTATGATGTCATAATGTAACATTCCATTATGATGTCATAATGCAACATTCCATTATGATGTCATAATGTAACATTCCATTATGATGTCATAATGCAACATTCCATTATGATGTCATAATGCAAAATCCCATTATGATGTCATAATGTAACATTCCATTATGATGTCATAATGCAAAATTCCATTATGATGTCATAATGTAACATTCCATTATGATGTCATAATGCAAAATTCCATTATGATGTCATAATGTAACATTCCATTATGATGTCATAATGTAACGTCCCATTATGATGTCATAATGCAAAATTCCATTATGATGTCATAATGTAACGTCCCATTATGATGTCATAATGCAAAATTCCATTATGATGTCATAATGTAACATTCCATTATGATGTCATAATGCAAAATTCCATTGTGATGTCATAATGTAAAATTCCATTATGATGTCATAATGCAAAATTCCATTATGATGTCATAATGTAAAATTCCATTATGATGTCATATTGCAAAATTCCATTATGATGTCATAATGCAAAATTCCATTATGATGTCATAATGTAAAATTCCATTATGATGTCATAATGTAACATCCCATTATGATGTCATAATGCAAAATTCCATTATGATGTCATAATGTAACATTCCATTATGATGTCATAATGCAAAATTCCATTATGATGTCATAATGTAACATTCCATTATGATGTCATAATGCAAAATTCCATTATGATGTCATAATGTAACATTCCATTATGATGTCATAATGTAACGTCCCATTATGATGTCATAATGCAAAATTCCATTATGATGTCATAATGTAAAATTCCATTATGATGTCAAATTGTAACATCCCATTATGATGTCATAATGCAAAATTCCATTATGATGTCATAATGTAACATTCCATTATGATGTCATAATGCAAAATTCCATTATGATGTCATAATGTAACATTCCATTATGATGTCATAATGCAAAATTCCATTATGATGTCATAATGTAACATTCCATTATGATGTCATAATGCAAAATTCCATTATGATGTCATAATGTAACATTCCATTATGATGTCATAATGTAACGTCCCATTATGATGTCATAATGCAAAATTCCATTATGATGTCATAATGTAACGTCCCATTATGATGTCATAATGCAAAATTCCATTATGATGTCATAATGTAACATTCCATTATGATGTCATAATGCAAAATTCCATTGTGATGTCATATTGTAAAATTCCATTATGATGTCATAATGCAAAATTCCATTATGATGTCATAATGTAAAATTCCATTATGATGTCATATTGCAAAATTCCATTATGATGTCATAATGCAAAATTCCATTATGATGTCATAATGTAAAATTCCATTATGATGTCATAATGTAACATCCCATTATGATGTCATAATGCAAAATTCCATTATGATGTCATAATGTAACATTCGATTATGATGTCATAATGTAAAATTCCATTATGATGTCATAATGTAACATTCCATTATGATGTCATAATGCAAAATTCCATTATGATGTCATAATGCAACATTCCATTATGATGTCATAATGCAAAATTCCATTATGATGTCATAATGCAACATTCCATTATGATGTCATAATGTAACATTCCATTATGATGTCATAATGCAACATTCCATTATGATGTCATAATGTAACATTCCATTATGATGTCATAATGCAACATTCCATTATGATGTCATAATGCAAAATTCCATTATGATGTCATAATGTAACATTCCATTATGATGTCATAATGCAAAATTCCATTATGATGTCATAATGTAACATTCCATTATGATGTCATAATGCAAAATTCCATTATGATGTCATAATGTAACATTCCATTATGATTTCATAATGTAACGTCCCATTATGATGTCATAATGCAAAATTCCATTATGATGTCATAATGTAACGTCCCATTATGATGTCATAATGCAAAATTCCATTATGATGTCATAATGTAACATTCCATTATGATGTCATAATGCAAAATTCCATTGTGATGTCATAATGTAAAATTCCATTATGATGTCATAATGCGAAATTCCATTATGATGTCATAATGTAAAATTCCATTATGATGTCATATTGCAAAATTCCATTATGATGTCATAATGCAAAATTCCATTATGATGTCATAATGTAAAATTCCATTATGATGTCATAATGTAACATCCCATTATGATGTCATAATGCAAAATTCCATTATGATGTCATAATGTAACATTCCATTATGATGTCATAATGTAACATTCCATTATGATGTCATAATGCAAAACTCCATTATGATGTCATAATGCTAATTTCCATTATGATGTCATCATGCAAAATTCCATTATGATGTCATAATGCAAAATTCCATTAAGATGTCATCATGCAAAATTCCATTATGATGTCATATTGCAAAATTCCATTATGTCATCATGCAAAATTCCATTATGATGTCATAATGCAAAATTCCATTATGATGTCATAATGCAAAATTCCATTATGATGTCATAATGCAAAATTCTATTATGTCATAATGCAAAATTCCATTATGATGTCATAATGCAAAATTCCATTATGATGTCATAATGCAAAATTCCATTATGATGTCATAATGCAAAATTCCATTATGATGTCATAATGTAACATTCTATTATGATGTCATAATGTAAAATTCCATTATGATGTCATAATGTAACATCCCATTATGATGTCATAATGCAAAATTCCATTATGATGTCATAATGTAACATTCCATTATGATGTCATAATGCAAAATTCCATTATGATGTCATAATGCAATATTCCATTACGATGTCATAATGTAACATGCCATTATGATGTCATAATGCAACATTCCATTATAATGTCATAATGTAACATTCCATTATGATGTCATAATGCAACATTCGATTATGATGTCATAATGTAAAATTCCATTATGATGTCATAATGCAAAATTCCATTATGATGTCATAATGCAAAATTCCATTATGATGTCATAATATAAAATTCCATTATGATGTCATAATGCAAAATTCCATTATGATGTCATAATGCAGAATTCCATTATGATGTCATATTGTAAAATTCCATTATGATGTCATAATGCAAAATTCCATTATGATGTCATAATGTAAAATTCCATTATGATGTCATAATGCAAAATTCCATTATGATGTCATAATGCAAGATTCCATTATGATGTCATAATGTAACTATCCATTATGATGTCATAATGTAACATTCCATTATGATGTCATAATGTAACATTCCATTATGATGTCATAATGTAACATTCCATTATGATGTCATAATGTAACATTCCATTATGATGTCATAATGCAAAATTCCATTATGATGTCATAATGTAACATTCCATTATGATGTCATAATGCAAAATTCCATTATGCTGTAATAATGCAAAATTCCATTATGATGTCATAATGTAACATTCCATTATGATGTCATAATGCAAAATTCCATTATGATGTCATAATGCAAAATTCCATTATGATGTCATAATGCAAAATTCCATTATGATGTCATAATGTAACATTCCATTATGATGTCATAATGCAAAATTCCATTACGATGTCATAATGTAACATTCCATTATGATGTCAAAATGCAAAATTCCATTATGATGTCATAATGCAACATTCCATTATGATGTCATAATGCAAAATTCCATTATGATCTCATAATGCAACATTCCATTATGATGTCATAATGTAACATTCCATTATGATGTCATAATGCAACATTCCATTATGATGTCATAATGCAAAATTCCATTATGATGTCATAATGTAACATTCCATTATGATGTCATAATGCAAAATTCCATTATGATGTCATAATGTAACATTCCATTATGATGTCATAATGCAAAATTCCATTATGATGTCATAATGTAACATTCTATTATGATGTCATAATGTAACGTCCCATTATGATGTCATAATTCAAAATTCCATTATGATGTCATAATGTAACGTCCCATTATGATGTCATAATGCAAAATTCCATTATGATGTCATAATGTAAAATTCCATTATGATGTCATAATGCAAAATTCCATTATGATGTCATAATGCAAAATTCCATTATGATGTCATAATGTAACATTCCATTATGATGTCATAATGCAAAATTCCATTATGATGTCATAATGCAAAATTCCATTATGATGTCATAATGTAAAACTCCATTATGATGTCATAATGCAAAATTCCATTATCATGTCATAATGCAAAATTCGATTATGATGTCATAATAAAAAACTCCATTATGATGTCATAATGCAAAATTCCATTATGATGTCATAATGTAAAATTCCATTATGATATCATAATGCAAATTTCCATTATGATGTCATAATGCAAAATTCCATTATGATGTCATAATGTAACATACCATTATGATGTCATAATGCAAAATTCCATTATGATGTCATAATGCAAAATTCCATTATGATGTCATAATGTAACATTCCATTATGATGTCATAATGTAAAACTCCATTATGATGTCATAATACAAAATTCCATTATGATATCATAATGTAAAATTCCATTATGATGTCATAATATAACATCCCATTATGATGTCATAATGCAAAATTCCATTATGATGTCATAATGTAACATTCGATTATGATGTCATAATGTAAAATTCCATTATGATGTCATAATGTAACATTCCATTATGATGTCATAATGCAAAATTCCATTATGATGTCATAATGCAACATTCCATTATGATGTCATAATGCAAAATTCCATTATGATGTCATAATGCAACATTCCATTATGATGTCATAATGTAACATTCCATTATGATGTCATAATGCAACATTCCATTATGATGTCATAATGTAACATTCCATTATGATGTCATAATGCAACATTCCATTATGATGTCATAATGCAAAATTCCATTATGATGTCATAATGTAACATTCCATTATGATGTCATAATGTAACGTCCCATTATGATGTCATAATGCAAAATTCCATTATGATGTCATAATGTAACGTCCCATTATGATGTCATAATGCAAAATTCCATTATGATGTCATAATGTAACATTCCATTATGATGTCATAATGCAAAATTCCATTGTGATGTCATAATGTAAAATTCCATTATGATGTCATAATGCAAAATTCCATTATGATGTCATAATGTAAAATTCCATTATGATGTCATATTGCAAAATTCCATTATGATGTCATAATGCAAAATTCCATTATGATGTCATAATGTAAAATTCCATTATGATGTCATAATGTAACATCCCATTATGATGTCATAATGCAAAATTCCATTATGATGTCATAATGTAACATTCCATTATGATGTCATAATGCAAAATTCCATTATGATGTCATAATGTAACATTCCATTATGATGTCATAATGCAAAATTCCATTATGATGTCATAATGTAACATTCCATTATGATGTCATAATGGAACGTCCCATTATGATGTCATAATGCAAAATTCCATTATGATGTCATAATGTAAAATTCCATTATGATGTCATAATGTAACATCCCATTATGATGTCATAATGCAAAATTCCATTATGATGTCATAATGTAACATTCCATTATGATGTCATAATGCAAAATTCCATTATGATGTCATAATGTAACATTCCATTATGATGTCATAATGCAAAATTCCATTATGATGTCATAATGTAACATTCCATTATGATGTCATAATGTAACGTCCCATTATGATGTCATAATGCAAAATTCCATTATGATGTCATAATGTAACGTCCTATTATGATGTCATAATGCAAAATTCCATTATGATGTCATAATGTAACATTCCATTATGATGTCATAATGCAAAATTCCATTGTGATGTCATAATGTAAAATTCCATTATGATGTCATAATGCAAAATTCCATTATGATGTCATAATGTAAAATTCCATTATGATGTCATAATGTAACATTCCATTATGATGTCATAATGCAAAATTCCATTATGATGTCATAATGCAACATTCCATTATGATGTCATAATGCAAAATTCCATTATGATGTCATAATGCAACATTCCATTATGATGTCATAATGTAACATTCCATTATGATGTCATAATGCAACATTCCATTATGATGTCATAATGTAACATTCCATTATGATGTCATAATGCAAAATTCCATTGTGATGTCATAATGTAAAATTCCATTATGATGTCATAATGCAAAATTCCATTATGATGTCATAATGTAAAATTCCATTATGATGTCATAATGTAACATTCCATTATGATGTCATAATGCAAAATTCCATTGTGATGTCATAATGTAAAATTCCATTATGATGTCATAATGCAAAATTCCATTATGATGTCATAATGTAAAATTCCATTATGATGTCATAATGTAAAATTCCATTATGATGTCATAATGTAACATTCCATTATGATGTCATAATGCAAAATTCCATTATGATGTCATAATGCAACATTCCATTATGATGTCATAATGCAAAATTCCATTATGATGTCATAATGCAACATTCCATTATGATGTCATAATGTAACATTCCATTATGATGTCATAATGCAACATTCCATTATGATGTCATAATGTAACATTCCATTATGATGTCATAATGCAAAATTCCATTGTGATGTCATAATGTAAAATTCCATTATGATGTCATAATGCAAAATTCCATTATGATGTCATAATGTAAAATTCCATTATGATGTCATATTGCAAAATTCCATTATGATGTCATAATGCAAAATTCCATTATGATGTCATAATGTAAAATTCCATTATGATGTCATAATGTAACATCCCATTATGATGTCATAATGCAAAATTCCATTATGATGTCATAATGTAACATTCCATTATGATGTCATAATGCAAAATTCCATTATGATGTCATAATGTAACATTCCATTATGATGTCATAATGCAAAATTCCATTATGATGTCATAATGTAACATTCCATTATGATGTCATAATGTAACGTCCCATTATGATGTCATAATGCAAAATTCCATTATGATGTCATAATGTAAAATTCCATTATGATGTCATAATGTAACATCCCATTATGATGTCATAATGCAAAATTCCATTATGATGTCATAATGTAACATTCCATTATGATGTCATAATGCAAAATTCCATTATGATGTCATAATGTAACATTCCATTATGATGTCATAATGCAAAATTCCATTATGATGTCATAATGTAACATTCCATTATGATGTCATAATGTAACGTCCCATTATGATGTCATAATGCAAAATTCCATTATGATGTCATAATGTAACGTCCCATTATGATGTCATAATGCAAAATTCCATTATGATGTCATAATGTAACATTCCATTATGATGTCATAATGCAAAATTCCATTGTGATGTCATATTGTAAAATTCCATTATGATGTCATAATGCAAAATTCCATTATGATGTCATAATGTAAAATTCCATTATGATGTCATATTGCAAAATTCCATTATGATGTCATAATGCAAAATTCCATTATGATGCCATAATGTAAAATTCCATTATGATGTCATAATGTAACATCCCATTATGATGTCATAATGCAAAATTCCATTATGATGTCATAATGTAACATTCGATTATGATGTCATAATGTAAAATTCCATTATGATGTCATAATGTAACATTCCATTATGATGTCATAATGCAAAATTCCATTATGATGTCATAATGCAACATTCTATTATGATGTCATAATGCAAAATTCCATTATGATGTCATAATGCAACATTCCATTATGATGTCATAATGTAACATTCCATTATGATGTCATAATGCAACATTCCATTATGATGTCATAATGTAACATTCCATTATGATGTCATAATGCAACATTCCATTATGATGTCATAATGCAAAATTCCATTATGATGTCATAATGTAACATTCCATTATGATGTCATAATGCAAAATTCCATTATGATGTCATAATGTAACATTCCATTATGATGTCATAATGCAAAATTCCATTATGATGTCATAATGTAACATCCCATTATGATGTCATAATGTAACGTCCCATTATGATGTCATAATGCAAAATTCCATTATGATGTCATAATGTAACGTCCCATTATGATGTCATAATGCAAAATTCCATTATGATGTCATAATGTAACATTCCATTATGATGTCATAATGCAAAATTCCATTGTGATGTCATAATGTAAAATTCCATTATGATGTCATAATGCGAAATTCCATTATGATGTCATAATGCAAAATTCCATTATGATGTCATAATGTAAAATTCCATTATGATGTCATAATGTAACATCCCATTATGATGTCATAATGCAAAATTCCATTATGATGTCATAATGTAACATTCCATTATGATGTCATAATGTAACATTCCATTATGATGTCATAATGCAAAACTCCATTATGATATCATAATGCTAATTTCCATTATGATGTCATCATGCAAAATTCCATTATGATGTCATAATGCAAAATTCCATTAAGATGTCATCATGCAAAATTCCATTATGATGTCATATTGCAAAATTCCATTATGTCATCATGCAAAATTCCATTATGATGTCATAATGCAAAATTCCATTATGATGTCATCATGCAAAATTCCATTATGATGTCATAATGCAAAATTCCATTATGATGTCATAATGCAAAATTCCATTATGATGTCATAATGCAAAATTCCATTATGATGTCATAATGCAAAATTCCATTATGATGTCATAATGCAAAATTCCATTATGATGTCATAATGTAAAATTCCATTTTGATGTCATAATGCAAAATTCCATTATGATGTCATAATGTAACATTCCATTATTATGATGTCATAATACAAAATTCCATTATGATATCATAATGTAAAATTCCATTATGATGTCATAATATAACATCCCATTATGATGTCATAATGCAAAATTCCATTATGATGTCATAATGTAACATTCGATTATGATGTCATAATGTAAAATTCCATTATGATGTCATAATGTAACATTCCATTATGATGTCATAATGCAAAATTCCATTATGATGTCATAATGCAACATTCCATTATGATGTCATAATGCAAAATTCCATTATGATGTCATAATGCAACATTCCATTATGATGTCATAATGTAACATTCCATTATGATGTCATAATGCAAAATTCCATTATGATGTCATAATGTAACATTCCATTATGATGTCATAATGCAAAATTCCATTATGATGTCATAATGTAACATTCCATATGATGTCATAATGCAAAATTCCATTATGATGTCATAATGTAACATTCCATTATGATGTCATAATGTAACGTCCCATTATGATGTCATAATGCAAAATTCCATTATGATGTCATAATGTAACATTCCATTATGATGTCATAATGCAAAATTCCATTGTGATGTCATAATGTAAAATTCCATTATGATGTCATAATGCAAAATTCCATTATGATGTCATAATGTAAAATTCCATTATGATGTCATATTGCAAAATTCCATTATGATGTCATAATGCAAAATTCCATTATGATGTCATAATGTAAAATTCCATTATGATGTCATAATGTAACATCCCATTATGATGTCATAATGCAAAATTCCATTATGATGTCATAATGTAACATTCCATTATGATGTCATAATGCAAAATTCCATTATGATGTCATAATGTAACATTCCATTATGATGTCATAATGCAAAATTCCATTGTGATGTCATAATGTAAAATTCCATTATGATGTCATAATGCAAAATTCCATTATGATGTCATAATGTAAAATTCCATTATGATGTCATATTGCAAAATTCCATTATGATGTCATAATGCAAAATTCCATTATGATGTCATAATGTAAAATTCCATTATGATGTCATAATGTAACATCCCATTATGATGTCATAATGCAAAATTCCATTATGATGTCATAATGTAACATTCCATTATGATGTCATAATGCAAAATTCCATTATGATGTCATAATGTAACATTCCATTATGATGTCATAATGCAAAATTCCATTATGATGTCATAATGTAACATTCCATTATGATGTCATAATGTAACGTCCCATTATGATGTCATAATGCAAAATTCCATTATGATGTCATAATGTAAAATTCCATTATGATGTCATAATGTAACATCCCATTATGATGTCATAATGCAAAATTCCATTATGATGTCATAATGTAACATTCCATTATGATGTCATAATGCAAAATTCCATTATGATGTCATAATGTAACATTCCATTATGATGTCATAATGCAAAATTCCATTATGATGTCATAATGTAACATTCCATTATGATGTCATAATGTAACGTCCCATTATGATGTCATAATGCAAAATTCCATTATGATGTCATAATGTAACGTCCCATTATGATGTCATAATGCAAAATTCCATTATGATGTCATAATGTAACATTCCATTATGATGTCATAATGCAAAATTCCATTGTGATGTCATAATGTAAAATTCCATTATGATGTCATAATGCAAAATTCCATTATGATGTCATAATGTAAAATTCCATTATGATGTCATAATGTAACATTCCATTATGATGTCATAATGCAAAATTCCATTATGATGTCATAATGCAACATTCCATTATGATGTCATAATGCAAAATTCCATTATGATGTCATAATGCAACATTCCATTATGATGTCATAATGTAACATTCCATTATGATGTCATAATGCAACATTCCATTATGATGTCATAATGTAACATTCCATTATGATGTCATAATGCAACATTCCATTATGATGTCATAATGCAAAATCCCATTATGATGTCATAATGTAACATTCCATTATGATGTCATAATGCAAAATTCCATTATGATGTCATAATGTAACATTCCATTATGATGTCATAATGCAAAATTCCATTATGATGTCATAATGTAACATTCCATTATGATGTCATAATGTAACGTCCCATTATGATGCCATAATGCAAAATTCCATTATGATGTCATAATGTAACGTCCCATTATGATGTCATAATGCAAAATTCCATTATGATGTCATAATGTAACATTCCATTATGATGTCATAATGCAAAATTCCATTGTGATGTCATAATGTAAAATTCCATTATGATGTCATAATGCAAAATTCCATTATGATGTCATAATGTAAAATTCCATTATGATGTCATATTGCAAAATTCCATTATGATGTCATAATGCAAAATTCCATTATGATGTCATAATGTAAAATTCCATTATGATGTCATAATGTAACATCCCATTATGATGTCATAATGCAAAATTCCATTATGATGTCATAATGCAAAATTCCATTATGATGTCATAATGTAACATTCCATTATGATGTCATAATGCAAAATTCCATTATGATGTCATAATGTAACATTCCATTATGATGTCATAATGTAACGTCCCATTATGATGTCATAATGCAAAATTCCATTATGATGTCATAATGTAAAATTCCATTATGATGTCATAATGTAACATCCCATTATGATGTCATAATGCAAAATTCCATTATGATGTCATAATGTAACATTCCATTATGATGTCATAATGCAAAATTCCATTATGATGTCATAATGTAACATTCCATTATGATGTCATAATGCAAAATTCCATTATGATGTCATAATGTAACATTCCATTATGATGTCATAATGCAAAATTCCATTATGATGTCATAATGTAACATTCCATTATGATGTCATAATGTAACGTCCCATTATGATGTCATAATGCAAAATTCCATTATGATGTCATAATGTAACGTCCCATTAAGATGTCATAATGCAAAATTCCATTGTGATGTCATATTGTAAAATTCCATTATGATGTCATAATGCAAAATTCCATTGTGATGTCATATTGTAAAATTCCATTATGATGTCATAATGCAAAATTCCATTATGATGTCATAATGTAAAATTCCATTATGATGTCATATTGCAAAATTCCATTATGATGTCATAATGCAAAATTCCATTATGATGTCATAATGTAAAATTCCATTATGATGTCATAATGTAACATCCCATTATGATGTCATAATGCAAAATTCCATTATGATGTCATAATGTAACATTCGATTATGATGTCATAATGTAAAATTCCATTATGATGTCATAATGTAACATTCCATTATGATGTCATAATGCAAAATTCCATTATGATGTCATAATGCAACATTCCATTATGATGTCATAATGCAAAATTCCATTATGATGTCATAATGCAACATTCCATTATGATGTCATAATGTAACATTCCATTATGATGTCATAATGCAACATTCCATTATGATGTCATAATGTAACATTCCATTATGATGTCATAATGCAACATTTCATTATGATGTCATAATGCAAAATTCCATTATGATGTCATAATGTAACATTCCATTATGATGTCATAATGCAAAATTCCATTATGATGTCATAATGTAACATTCCATTATGATGTCATAATGCAAAATTCCATTATGATGTCATAATGTAACATTCCATTATGATGTCATAATGTAACGTCCCATTATGATGTCATAATGCAAAATTCCATTATGATGTCATAATGTAACGTCCCATTATGATGTCATAATGCAAAATTCCATTATGATGTCATAATGTAACATTCCATTATGATGTCATAATGCAAAATTCCATTGTGATGTCATAATGTAAAATTCCATTATGATGTCATAATGCGAAATTCCATTATGATGTCATAATGTAAAATTCCATTATGATGTCATATTGCAAAATTCCATTATGATGTCATAATGCAAAATTCCATTATGATGTCATAATGTAAAATTCCATAATGATGTCATAATGTAACATCCCATTATGATGTCATAATGCAAAATTCCATTATGATGTCATAATGTAACATTCCATTATGATGTCATAATGCAAAACTCCATTATGATGTCATAATGCTAATTTCCATTATGATGTCATCATGCAAAATTCCATTATGATGTCATAATGCAAAATTCCATTAAGATGTCATCATGCAAAATTCCATTATGATGTCATATTGCAAAATTCCATTATGTCATCATGCAAAATTCCATTATGATGTCATAATGCAAAATTCCATTATGATGTCATAATGCAAAATTCCATTATGATGTCATAATGCAAAATTCTATTATGTCATAATGCAAAATTCCATTATGATGTCATAATGCAAAATTCCATTATGATGTCATAATGCAAAATTCCATTATGATGTCATAATGCAAAATTCCATTATGATGTCATAATGTAAAATTCCATTTTGATGTCATAATGCAAAATTCCATTATGATGTCATAATGTAACATTCCATTATTATGATGTCATAATGTAACATTCCATTATGATATAATAATGTAAAATTCCATTATGATGTCATAATGTAACGTCCCATTATGATGTCATAATGCAAAATTCCATTATGATATAATAATGTAAAATTCCATTATGATGTCATAATGTAACGTCCCATTATTATGATCTCATAATGCAAAATTCCATTATGATGTCATAATGTAACATTCCATTATGATGTCATAATGCAAAATTCCATTATGATGTCATAATGTGACATTCCATTATGATGTCATAATGCAAAATTCCATTATGATGTCATAATGTAACATTCCATTATGATGTCATAATGTAACGTCCCATTATGATGTCATAATGCAAAATTCCATTATGATGTCATAATGTAACGTCCCATTATGATGTCATAATGCAAAATTCCATTATGATGTCATAATGTAACATTCCATTATGATGTCATAATGTTAAATTCCATTATGATGTCATAATGCAAAATTCCATTATGATGTCATAATGTAAAATTCCATTATGATGTCATATTGCAAAATTCCATTATGATGTCATAATGCAAAATTCCATTATGATGTCATAATGTAAAATTCCATTATGATGTCATAATGTAACATCCCATTATGATGTCATAATGCAAAATTCCATTATGATGTCATAATGAAACATTCCATTATGATGTCATAATGCAAAATTCCATTATGATGTCATAATGTAAAATTCCATTATGATGTCATAATGCTAAATTCCATTATGATGTCATAATGCAAAATTCCATTATGATGTCATAATGTAACATTCCATTATGATGTCATAATGCAAAATTCCATTATGATGTCATAATGCAAAATTCCATTATGATGTCTTAATGTAAAATTCCATTATGATGTCATAATGCAAAATTCCATTATGATGTCATAATGTAAAATTCCATTATGTCATAATGTAACATCCCATTATGATGTCATAATGCAAAATTCCATTATGATGTCATAATGTAACATCCCATTATGATGTCATAATGCAAAATTCCATTATGATGTCATAATGTAACATTCCATTATGATGTCATAATGCAAAATTCCATTATGATGTCATAATGCAAAATTCCATTATGATGTCATAATGTAACATTCCATTATGATGTCATAATGCAACATTCCATTATGATGTCATAATTCAAAATTCCATTATGATGTCATAATGTAACATTCCATTATGATGTCATAATGCAAAATTCCATTATGATGTCATAATGTAACATTCCATTATGATGTCATAATGCAAAATTCCATTATGATGTCATAATGTAACATTCCATTATGATGTCATAATGCAAAATTCCATTATGATGTCATAATGTAACATTCCATTATGATGTCATAATGCAAAATTCCATTATGATGTCATATTGCAAAATTCCATTATGATGTCATAATGCAAAATTCCATTATGATGTCATAATGCAACATTCCATTATGATGTCATAATGCAAAATTCCATTATGATGTCATAATGCAAAATTTCATTATGATGTCATAATGCAAAATTCCATTATGATGTCATAATGTAAAATTCCATTATGATGTCATAATGCAAAATTCCATTATGATGTCATAATGTAACATCCCATTATGATGTCATAATGCAAAATTCCATTATGATGTCATAATGTAACGTCCCATTATTATGATCTCATAATGCAAAATTCCATTATGATGTCATAATGTAACATTCCATTATGATGTCATAATGCAAAATTCCATTATGATGTCATAATGTGACATTCCATTATGATGTCATAATGCAAAATTCCATTATGATGTCATAATGTAACATTCCATTATGATGTCATAATGTAACGTCCCATTATGATGTCATAATGCAAAATTCCATTATGATGTCATAATGTAACGTCCCATTATGATGTCATAATGCAAAATTCCATTATGATGTCATAATGTAACATTCCATTATGATGTCATAATGTTAAATTCCATTATGATGTCATAATGCAAAATTCCATTATGATGTCATAATGTAAAATTCCATTATGATGTCATATTGCAAAATTCCATTATGATGTCATAATGCAAAATTCCATTATGATGTCATAATGTAAAATTCCATTATGATGTCATAATGTAACATCCCATTATGATGTCATAATGCAAAATTCCATTATGATGTCATAATGAAACATTCCATTATGATGTCATAATGCAAAATTCCATTATGATGTCATAATGTAAAATTCCATTATGATGTCATAATGCTAAATTCCATTATGATGTCATAATGCAAAATTCCATTATGATGTCATAATGTAACATTCCATTATGATGTCATAATGCAAAATTCCATTATGATGTCATAATGCAAAATTCCATTATGATGTCTTAATGTAAAATTCCATTATGATGTCATAATGCAAAATTCCATTATGATGTCATAATGTAAAATTCCATTATGTCATAATGTAACATCCCATTATGATGTCATAATGCAAAATTCCATTATGATGTCATAATGTAACATCCCATTATGATGTCATAATGCAAAATTCCATTATGATGTCATAATGTAACATTCCATTATGATGTCATAATGCAAAATTCCATTATGATGTCATAATGCAAAATTCCATTATGATGTCATAATGTAACATTCCATTATGATGTCATAATGCAACATTCCATTATGATGTCATAATTCAAAATTCCATTATGATGTCATAATGTAACATTCCATTATGATGTCATAATGCAAAATTCCATTATGATGTCATAATGTAACATTCCATTATGATGTCATAATGCAAAATTCCATTATGATGTCATAATGTAACATTCCATTATGATGTCATAATGCAAAATTCCATTATGATGTCATAATGTAACATTCCATTATGATGTCATAATGCAAAATTCCATTATGATGTCATATTGCAAAATTCCATTATGATGTCATAATGCAAAATTCCATTATGATGTCATAATGCAACATTCCATTATGATGTCATAATGCAAAATTCCATTATGATGTCATAATGCAAAATTTCATTATGATGTCATAATGCAAAATTCCATTATGATGTCATAATGTAAAATTCCATTATGATGTCATAATGCAAAATTCCATTATGATGTCATAATGTAACATCCCATTATGATGTCATAATGCAAAATTCCATTATGATGTCATAATGTAGCATTCCATCATGATGTCATAATGCAAAATTCCATTATGATGTCATAATGTTGCATTCCATTATGATGTCATAATGCAAAATTCCATTATGATGTCATAATGCAATATTCCATTATGATGTCATAATGTAACATTCCATTATGATGTCATAATGCAACATTCCATTATGATGTCATAATGTAAAATTCCATTATGATGTCATAATGCAACATTCGATTATGATGTCATAATGTAAAATTCCATTATGATGTCATAATGCAAAATTCCATTATGATGTCATAATGCAAAATTCCATTATGATGTCATAATGTAAAATTCCATTATGATGTCATAATGCAAAATTCCATTATGATGTCATAATGCAAAATTCCATTATGATGTCATATTGTAAAATTCCATTATGATGTCATAATGCAAAATTCCATTATGATGTCATAATGTAACATTCCATTATGATGTCATAATGCAAAATTCCATTATGATGTCATAATGTAACATCCCATTATGATGTCATAATGCAAAATTCCATTATGATGTCATAATGCAAAATTCCATTATGATGTCATAATGTAACATTCCATTATGATGTCATAATGCAACATTCCATTATGATGTCACAATTCAAAATTCCATTATGATGTCATAATGTAACATTCCATTATGATGTCATAATGCAAAATTCCATTATGATGTCATAATTTAACATTCCATTATGATGTCATAATGCAAAATTCCATTATGATGTCATAATGTAACATTCCATTATGATGTCATAATGCAAAATTCCATTATGATGTCATAATGTAACATTCCATTATGATGTCATAATGTAACGTCCCATTATGATGTCATAATGCAAAATTCCATTATGATGTCATAATGTAACGTCCCATTATGATGTCATAATGCAAAATTCCATTATGATGTCATAATGTAACATTCCATTATGATGTCATAATGCAAAATTCCATTGTGATGTCATATTGTAAAATTCCATTATGATGTCATAATGCAAAATTCCATTATGATGTCATAATGTAAAATTCCATTATGATGTCATATTGCAAAATTCCATTATGATGTCATAATGCAAAATTCCATTATGATGTCATAATGTAAAATTCCATTATGATGTCATAATGTAACATCCCATTATGATGTCATAATGCAAAATTCCATTATGATGTCATAATGTAACATTCGATTATGATGTCATAATGTAAAATTCCATTATGATGTCATAATGTAACATTCCATTATGATGTCATAATGCAAAATTCCATTATGATGTCATAATGCAACATTCCATTATGATGTCATAATGCAAAATTCCATTATGATGTCATAATGCAACATTCCATTATGATGTCATAATGTAACATTCCATTATGATGTCATAATGCAACATTCCATTATGATGTCATAATGTAACATTCCATTATGATGTCATAATGCAACATTTCATTATGATGTCATAATGCAAAATTCCATTATGATGTCATAATGTAACATTCCATTATGATGTCATAATGCAAAATTCCATTATGATGTCATAATGTAACATTCCATTATGATGTCATAATGCAAAATTCCATTATGATGTCATAATGTAACATTCCATTATGATGTCATAATGTAACGTCCCATTATGATGTCATAATGCAAAATTCCATTATGATGTCATAATGTAACGTCCCATTATGATGTCATAATGCAAAATTCCATTATGATGTCATAATGTAACATTCCATTATGATGTCATAATGCAAAATTCCATTGTGATGTCATATTGTAAAATTCCATTATGATGTCATAATGCAAAATTCCATTATGATGTCATAATGTAAAATTCCATTATGATGTCATATTGCAAAATTCCATTATGATGTCATAATGCAAAATTCCATTATGATGCCATAATGTAAAATTCCATTATGATGTCATAATGTAACATCCCATTATGATGTCATAATGCAAAATTCCATTATGATGTCATAATGTAACATTCGATTATGATGTCATAATGTAAAATTCCATTATGATGTCATAATGTAACATTCCATTATGATGTCATAATGCAAAATTCCATTATGATGTCATAATGCAACATTCTATTATGATGTCATAATGCAAAATTCCATTATGATGTCATAATGCAACATTCCATTATGATGTCATAATGTAACATTCCATTATGATGTCATAATGCAACATTCCATTATGATGTCATAATGTAACATTCCATTATGATGTCATAATGCAACATTCCATTATGATGTCATAATGCAAAATTCCATTATGATGTCATAATGTAACATTCCATTATGATGTCATAATGCAAAATTCCATTATGATGTCATAATGTAACATTCCATTATGATGTCATAATGCAAAATTCCATTATGATGTCATAATGTAACATTCCATTATGATGTCATAATGTAACGTCCCATTATGATGTCATAATGCAAAATTCCATTATGATGTCATAATGTAACGTCCCATTATGATGTCATAATGCAAAATTCCATTATGATGTCATAATGTAACATTCCATTATGATGTCATAATGCAAAATTCCATTGTGATGTCATAATGTAAAATTCCATTATGATGTCATAATGCGAAATTCCATTATGATGTCATAATGCAAAATTCCATTATGATGTCATAATGTAAAATTCCATTATGATGTCATAATGTAACATCCCATTATGATGTCATAATGCAAAATTCCATTATGATGTCATAATGTAACATTCCATTATGATGTCATAATGTAACATTCCATTATGATGTCATAATGCAAAACTCCATTATGATATCATAATGCTAATTTCCATTATGATGTCATCATGCAAAATTCCATTATGATGTCATAATGCAAAATTCCATTAAGATGTCATCATGCAAAATTCCATTATGATGTCATATTGCAAAATTCCATTATGTCATCATGCAAAATTCCATTATGATGTCATAATGCAAAATTCCATTATGATGTCATCATGCAAAATTCCATTATGATGTCATAATGCAAAATTCCATTATGATGTCATAATGCAAAATTCCATTATGATGTCATAATGCAAAATTCCATTATGATGTCATAATGCAAAATTCCATTATGATGTCATAATGTAAAATTCCATTTTGATGTCATAATGCAAAATTCCATTATGATGTCATAATGTAACATTCCATTATTATGATGTCATAATACAAAATTCCATTATGATATCATAATGTAAAATTCCATTATGATGTCATAATATAACATCCCATTATGATGTCATAATGCAAAATTCCATTATGATGTCATAATGTAACATTCGATTATGATGTCATAATGTAAAATTCCATTATGATGTCATAATGTAACATTCCATTATGATGTCATAATGCAAAATTCCATTATGATGTCATAATGCAACATTCCATTATGATGTCATAATGCAAAATTCCATTATGATGTCATAATGCAACATTCCATTATGATGTCATAATGTAACATTCCATTATGATGTCATAATGCAAAATTCCATTATGATGTCATAATGTAACATTCCATTATGATGTCATAATGCAAAATTCCATTATGATGTCATAATGTAACATTCCATATGATGTCATAATGCAAAATTCCATTATGATGTCATAATGTAACATTCCATTATGATGTCATAATGTAACGTCCCATTATGATGTCATAATGCAAAATTCCATTATGATGTCATAATGTAACATTCCATTATGATGTCATAATGCAAAATTCCATTGTGATGTCATAATGTAAAATTCCATTATGATGTCATAATGCAAAATTCCATTATGATGTCATAATGTAAAATTCCATTATGATGTCATATTGCAAAATTCCATTATGATGTCATAATGCAAAATTCCATTATGATGTCATAATGTAAAATTCCATTATGATGTCATAATGTAACATCCCATTATGATGTCATAATGCAAAATTCCATTATGATGTCATAATGTAACATTCCATTATGATGTCATAATGCAAAATTCCATTATGATGTCATAATGTAACATTCCATTATGATGTCATAATGTAACGTCCCATTATGATGTCATAATGCAAAATTCCATTATGATGTCATAATGTAACATTCCATTATGATGTCATAATGCAAAATTCCATTATGATGTCATAATGTAACATTCCATTATGATGTCATAATGCAAAATTCCATTATGATGTCATAATGTAACATTCCATTATGATGTCATAATGCAAAATTCCATTGTGATGTCATAATGTAAAATTCCATTATGATGTCATAATGCAAAATTCCATTATGATGTCATAATGTAAAATTCCATTATGATGTCATATTGCAAAATTCCATTATGATGTCATAATGCAAAATTCCATTATGATGTCATAATGTAAAATTCCATTATGATGTCATAATGTAACATCCCATTATGATGTCATAATGCAAAATTCCATTATGATGTCATAATGTAACATTCCATTATGATGTCATAATGCAAAATTCCATTATGATGTCATAATGTAACATTCCATTATGATGTCATAATGCAAAATTCCATTATGATGTCATAATGCAAAATTCCATTATGATGTCATAATGTAACATTCCATTATGATGTCATAATGTAACGTCCCATTATGATGTCATAATGCAAAATTCCATTATGATGTCATAATGTAAAATTCCATTATGAT
Source organism: Eleutherodactylus coqui (assembly GCF_035609145.1). Taxonomy (NCBI): domain Eukaryota; kingdom Metazoa; phylum Chordata; class Amphibia; order Anura; family Eleutherodactylidae; genus Eleutherodactylus; species Eleutherodactylus coqui. The sequence continues at coordinate 151,278,349 of NC_089843.1, read as the reverse complement.
GTCATAATGTAACATCCCATTATGATGTCATAATGCAAAATTCCATTATGATGTCATAATGTAACATTCCATTATGATGTCATAATGCAAAATTCCATTATGATGTCATAATGTAACATTCCATTATGATGTCATAATGCAAAATTCCATTATGATGTCATAATGTAACATTCCATTATGATGTCATAATGTAACGTCCCATTATGATGTCATAATGCAAAATTCCATTATGATGTCATAATGTAACGTCCCATTATGATGTCATAATGCAAAATTCCATTATGATGTCATAATGTAACATTCCATTATGATGTCATAATGCAAAATTCCATTGTGATGTCATAATGTAAAATTCCATTATGATGTCATAATGCAAAATTCCATTATGATGTCATAATGTAAAATTCCATTATGATGTCATAATGTAACATTCCATTATGATGTCATAATGCAAAATTCCATTATGATGTCATAATGCAACATTCCATTATGATGTCATAATGCAAAATTCCATTATGATGTCATAATGCAACATTCCATTATGATGTCATAATGTAACATTCCATTATGATGTCATAATGCAACATTCCATTATGATGTCATAATGTAACATTCCATTATGATGTCATAATGCAACATTCCATTATGATGTCATAATGCAAAATCCCATTATGATGTCATAATGTAACATTCCATTATGATGTCATAATGCAAAATTCCATTATGATGTCATAATGTAACATTCCATTATGATGTCATAATGCAAAATTCCATTATGATGTCATAATGTAACATTCCATTATGATGTCATAATGTAACGTCCCATTATGATGCCATAATGCAAAATTCCATTATGATGTCATAATGTAACGTCCCATTATGATGTCATAATGCAAAATTCCATTATGATGTCATAATGTAACATTCCATTATGATGTCATAATGCAAAATTCCATTGTGATGTCATAATGTAAAATTCCATTATGATGTCATAATGCAAAATTCCATTATGATGTCATAATGTAAAATTCCATTATGATGTCATATTGCAAAATTCCATTATGATGTCATAATGCAAAATTCCATTATGATGTCATAATGTAAAATTCCATTATGATGTCATAATGTAACATCCCATTATGATGTCATAATGCAAAATTCCATTATGATGTCATAATGCAAAATTCCATTATGATGTCATAATGTAACATTCCATTATGATGTCATAATGCAAAATTCCATTATGATGTCATAATGTAACATTCCATTATGATGTCATAATGTAACGTCCCATTATGATGTCATAATGCAAAATTCCATTATGATGTCATAATGTAAAATTCCATTATGATGTCATAATGTAACATCCCATTATGATGTCATAATGCAAAATTCCATTATGATGTCATAATGTAACATTCCATTATGATGTCATAATGCAAAATTCCATTATGATGTCATAATGTAACATTCCATTATGATGTCATAATGCAAAATTCCATTATGATGTCATAATGTAACATTCCATTATGATGTCATAATGCAAAATTCCATTATGATGTCATAATGTAACATTCCATTATGATGTCATAATGTAACGTCCCATTATGATGTCATAATGCAAAATTCCATTATGATGTCATAATGTAACGTCCCATTATGATGTCATAATGCAAAATTCCATTATGATGTCATAATGTAACATTCCATTATGATGTCATAATGCAAAATTCCATTGTGATGTCATATTGTAAAATTCCATTATGATGTCATAATGCAAAATTCCATTGTGATGTCATATTGTAAAATTCCATTATGATGTCATAATGCAAAATTCCATTATGATGTCATAATGTAAAATTCCATTATGATGTCATATTGCAAAATTCCATTATGATGTCATAATGCAAAATTCCATTATGATGTCATAATGTAAAATTCCATTATGATGTCATAATGTAACATCCCATTATGATGTCATAATGCAAAATTCCATTATGATGTCATAATGTAACATTCGATTATGATGTCATAATGTAAAATTCCATTATGATGTCATAATGTAACATTCCATTATGATGTCATAATGCAAAATTCCATTATGATGTCATAATGCAACATTCCATTATGATGTCATAATGCAAAATTCCATTATGATGTCATAATGCAACATTCCATTATGATGTCATAATGTAACATTCCATTATGATGTCATAATGCAACATTCCATTATGATGTCATAATGTAACATTCCATTATGATGTCATAATGCAACATTTCATTATGATGTCATAATGCAAAATTCCATTATGATGTCATAATGTAACATTCCATTATGATGTCATAATGCAAAATTCCATTATGATGTCATAATGTAACATTCCATTATGATGTCATAATGCAAAATTCCATTATGATGTCATAATGTAACATTCCATTATGATGTCATAATGTAACGTCCCATTATGATGTCATAATGCAAAATTCCATTATGATGTCATAATGTAACGTCCCATTATGATGTCATAATGCAAAATTCCATTATGATGTCATAATGTAACATTCCATTATGATGTCATAATGCAAAATTCCATTGTGATGTCATAATGTAAAATTCCATTATGATGTCATAATGCGAAATTCCATTATGATGTCATAATGTAAAATTCCATTATGATGTCATATTGCAAAATTCCATTATGATGTCATAATGCAAAATTCCATTATGATGTCATAATGTAAAATTCCATAATGATGTCATAATGTAACATCCCATTATGATGTCATAATGCAAAATTCCATTATGATGTCATAATGTAACATTCCATTATGATGTCATAATGCAAAACTCCATTATGATGTCATAATGCTAATTTCCATTATGATGTCATCATGCAAAATTCCATTATGATGTCATAATGCAAAATTCCATTAAGATGTCATCATGCAAAATTCCATTATGATGTCATATTGCAAAATTCCATTATGTCATCATGCAAAATTCCATTATGATGTCATAATGCAAAATTCCATTATGATGTCATAATGCAAAATTCCATTATGATGTCATAATGCAAAATTCTATTATGTCATAATGCAAAATTCCATTATGATGTCATAATGCAAAATTCCATTATGATGTCATAATGCAAAATTCCATTATGATGTCATAATGCAAAATTCCATTATGATGTCATAATGTAAAATTCCATTTTGATGTCATAATGCAAAATTCCATTATGATGTCATAATGTAACATTCCATTATTATGATGTCATAATGTAACATTCCATTATGATATAATAATGTAAAATTCCATTATGATGTCATAATGTAACGTCCCATTATGATGTCATAATGCAAAATTCCATTATGATATAATAATGCAAAATTCCATTATGATGTCATAATGTAACGTCCCATTATTATGATCTCATAATGCAAAATTCCATTATGATGTCATAATGTAACATTCCATTATGATGTCATAATGCAAAATTCCATTATGATGTCATAATGTGACATTCCATTATGATGTCATAATGCAAAATTCCATTATGATGTCATAATGTAACATTCCATTATGATGTCATAATGTAACGTCCCATTATGATGTCATAATGCAAAATTCCATTATGATGTCATAATGTAACGTCCCATTATGATGTCATAATGCAAAATTCCATTATGATGTCATAATGTAACATTCCATTATGATGTCATAATGTTAAATTCCATTATGATGTCATAATGCAAAATTCCATTATGATGTCATAATGTAAAATTCCATTATGATGTCATATTGCAAAATTCCATTATGATGTCATAATGCAAAATTCCATTATGATGTCATAATGTAAAATTCCATTATGATGTCATAATGTAACATCCCATTATGATGTCATAATGCAAAATTCCATTATGATGTCATAATGAAACATTCCATTATGATGTCATAATGCAAAATTCCATTATGATGTCATAATGTAAAATTCCATTATGATGTCATAATGCTAAATTCCATTATGATGTCATAATGCAAAATTCCATTATGATGTCATAATGTAACATTCCATTATGATGTCATAATGCAAAATTCCATTATGATGTCATAATGCAAAATTCCATTATGATGTCTTAATGTAAAATTCCATTATGATGTCATAATGCAAAATTCCATTATGATGTCATAATGTAAAATTCCATTATGTCATAATGTAACATCCCATTATGATGTCATAATGCAAAATTCCATTATGATGTCATAATGTAACATCCCATTATGATGTCATAATGCAAAATTCCATTATGATGTCATAATGTAACATTCCATTATGATGTCATAATGCAAAATTCCATTATGATGTCATAATGCAAAATTCCATTATGATGTCATAATGTAACATTCCATTATGATGTCATAATGCAACATTCCATTATGATGTCATAATTCAAAATTCCATTATGATGTCATAATGTAACATTCCATTATGATGTCATAATGCAAAATTCCATTATGATGTCATAATGTAACATTCCATTATGATGTCATAATGCAAAATTCCATTATGATGTCATAATGTAACATTCCATTATGATGTCATAATGCAAAATTCCATTATGATGTCATAATGTAACATTCCATTATGATGTCATAATGCAAAATTCCATTATGATGTCATATTGCAAAATTCCATTATGATGTCATAATGCAAAATTCCATTATGATGTCATAATGCAACATTCCATTATGATGTCATAATGCAAAATTCCATTATGATGTCATAATGCAAAATTTCATTATGATGTCATAATGCAAAATTCCATTATGATGTCATAATGTAAAATTCCATTATGATGTCATAATGCAAAATTCCATTATGATGTCATAATGTAACATCCCATTATGATGTCATAATGCAAAATTCCATTATGATGTCATAATGTAACGTCCCATTATTATGATCTCATAATGCAAAATTCCATTATGATGTCATAATGTAACATTCCATTATGATGTCATAATGCAAAATTCCATTATGATGTCATAATGTGACATTCCATTATGATGTCATAATGCAAAATTCCATTATGATGTCATAATGTAACATTCCATTATGATGTCATAATGTAACGTCCCATTATGATGTCATAATGCAAAATTCCATTATGATGTCATAATGTAACGTCCCATTATGATGTCATAATGCAAAATTCCATTATGATGTCATAATGTAACATTCCATTATGATGTCATAATGTTAAATTCCATTATGATGTCATAATGCAAAATTCCATTATGATGTCATAATGTAAAATTCCATTATGATGTCATATTGCAAAATTCCATTATGATGTCATAATGCAAAATTCCATTATGATGTCATAATGTAACATTCCATTATGATGTCATAATGCAAAATTCCATTATGATGTCATAATGTAACATCCCATTATGATGTCATAATGCAAAATTCCATTATGATGTCATAATGCAAAATTCCATTATGATGTCATAATGTAACATTCCATTATGATGTCATAATGCAACATTCCATTATGATGTCACAATTCAAAATTCCATTATGATGTCATAATGTAACATTCCATTATGATGTCATAATGCAAAATTCCATTATGATGTCATAATGTAACATTCCATTATGATGTCATAATGCAAAATTCCATTATGATGTCATAATGTAACATTCCATTATGATGTCATAATGCAAAATTCCATTATGATGTCATAATGTAACATTCCATTATGATGTCATAATGTAACGTCCCATTATGATGTCATAATGCAAAATTCCATTATGATGTCATAATGTAACGTCCCATTATGATGTCATAATGCAAAATTCCATTATGATGTCATAATGTAACATTCCATTATGATGTCATAATGCAAAATTCCATTGTGATGTCATAATGTAAAATTCCATTATGATGTCATAATGCGAAATTCCATTATGATGTCATAATGTAAAATTCCATTATGATGTCATATTGCAAAATTCCATTATGATGTCATAATGCAAAATTCCATTATGATGTCATAATGTAAAATTCCATTATGATGTCATAATGTAACATCCCATTATGATGTCATAATGCAAAATTCCATTATGATGTCATAATGTAACATTCCATTATGATGTCATAATGTAACATTCCATTATGATGTCATAATGCAAAACTCCATTATGATGTCATAATGCTAATTTCCATTATGATGTCATCATGCAAAATTCCATTATGATGTCATAATGCAAAATTCCATTAAGATGTCATCATGCAAAATTCCATTATGATGTCATATTGCAAAATTCCATTATGTCATCATGCAAAATTCCATTATGATGTCATAATGCAAAATTCCATTATGATGTCATAATGCAAAATTCCATTATGATGTCATAATGCAAAATTCTATTATGTCATAATGCAAAATTCCATTATGATGTCATAATGCAAAATTCCATTATGATGTCATAATGCAAAATTCCATTATGATGTCATAATGCAAAATTCCATTATGATGTCATAATGTAAAATTCCATTTTGATGTCATAATGCAAAATTCCATTATGATGTCATAATGTAACATTCCATTATTATGATGTCATAATGTAACATTCCATTATGATATAATAATGTAAAATTCCATTATGATGTCATAATGTAACGTCCCATTATGATGTCATAATGCAAAATTCCATTATGATATAATAATGTAAAATTCCATTATGATGTCATAATGTAACGTCCCATTATGATGTCATAATGCAAAATTCCATTATGATGTCATAATGTAACGTCCCATTATGATGTCATAATGCAAAATTCCATTATGATGTCATAATGTAACATTCCATTATGATGTCATAATGTAAAATTCCATTATGATGTCATAATGCAAAATTCCATTATGATGTCATAATGTAAAATTCCATTATGATGTCATATTGCAAAATTCCATTATGATGTCATAATGCAAAATTCCATTATGATGTCATAATGTAAAATTCCATTATGATGTCATAATGTAACATCCCATTATGATGTCATAATGCAAAATTCCATTATGATGTCATAATGTAACATTCCATTATGATGTCATAATGCAATATTCCATTATGATGTCATAATGTAACATGCCATTATGATGTCATAATGCAACATTCCATTATGATGTCATAATGTAACATTCCATTATGATGTCATAATGCAACATTCGATTATGATGTCATAATGTAAAATTCCATTATGATGTCATAATGCAAAATTCCATTATGATGTCATAATGCAAAATTCCATTATGATGTCATAATGTAAAATTCCATTATTTTGTCATAATGCAAAATTCCATTATGATGTCATAATGCAAAATTCCATTATGATGTCATAATGTAAAATTCCATTATGATGTCATAATGCAAAATTCCATTATGATGTCATAATGTAACATTCCATTATGATGTCATAATGCAAAATTCCATTATGATGTCATAATGCAAAATTCTATTATGATGTCATAATGCAAAATTCCATTATGATGTCATAATGTAAAACTCCATTATGATGTCATAATGCAAAATTCCATTATGATGTCATAATGTAAAATTCCTTTATGATGTCATAATGCAAATTTCCATTATGAGGTCATAATGCAAAATTCTATTATGATGTCATAATGTGACATTCCATTATGATGTCATAATGCTAAATTCCATTATGATGTCATAATGCAAAATTCCATTATGATGTCATAATGTAACATTCCATTATGATGTCATAATGCAAAATTCCATTATGATGTCATAATGCAAAATTCCATTATGATGTCTTAATGTAAAATTCCATTATGATGTCATAATGCAAAATTCCATTATGATGTCATAATGTAAAATTCCATTATGTCATAATGTAACATCCCATTATGATGTCATAATGCAAAATTCCATTATGATGTCATAATGTAACATCCCATTATGATGTCATAATGCAAAATTCCATTATGATGTCATAATGTAACATTCCATTATGATGTCATAATGCAAAATTCCATTATGATGTCATAATGCAAAATTCCATTATGATGTCATAATGTAACATTCCATTATGATGTCATAATGCAACATTCCATTATGATGTCATAATTCAAAATTCCATTATGATGTCATAATGTAACATTCCATTATGATGTCATAATGCAAAATTCCATTATGATGTCATAATGTAACATTCCATTATGATGTCATAATGCAAAATTCCATTATGATGTCATAATGTAACATTCCATTATGATGTCATAATGCAAAATTCCATTATGATGTCATAATGTAACATTCCATTATGATGTCATAATGCAAAATTCCATTATGATGTCATATTGCAAAATTCCATTATGATGTCATAATGCAAAATTCCATTATGATGTCATAATGCAACATTCCATTATGATGTCATAATGCAAAATTCCATTATGATGTCATAATGCAAAATTTCATTATGATGTCATAATGCAAAATTCCATTATGATGTCATAATGTAAAATTCCATTATGATGTCATAATGCAAAATTCCATTATGATGTCATAATGTAACATCCCATTATGATGTCATAATGCAAAATTCCATTATGATGTCATAATGTAGCATTCCATCATGATGTCATAATGCAAAATTCCATTATGATGTCATAATGTTGCATTCCATTATGACGTCATAATGCAAAATTCCATTATGATGTCATAATGCAATATTCCATTATGATGTCATAATGTAACATTCCATTATGATGTCATAATGCAACATTCCATTATGATGTCATAATGTAAAATTCCATTATGATGTCATAATGCAACATTCGATTATGATGTCATAATGTAAAATTCCATTATGATGTCATAATGCAAAATTCCATTATGATGTCATAATGCAAAATTCCATTATGATGTCATAATGTAAAATTCCATTATGATGTCATAATGCAAAATTCCATTATGATGTCATAATGCAAAATTCCATTATGATGTCATATTGTAAAATTCCATTATGATGTCATAATGCAAAATTCCATTATGATGTCATAATGTAACATTCCATTATGATGTCATAATGCAAAATTCCATTATGATGTCATAATGTAACATCCCATTATGATGTCATAATGCAAAATTCCATTATGATGTCATAATGCAAAATTCCATTATGATGTCATAATGTAACATTCCATTATGATGTCATAATGCAACATTCCATTATGATGTCACAATTCAAAATTCCATTATGATGTCATAATGTAACATTCCATTATGATGTCATAATGCAAAATTCCATTATGATGTCATAATGTAACATTCCATTATGATGTCATAATGCAAAATTCCATTATGATGTCATAATGTAACATTCCATTATGATGTCATAATGCAAAATTCCATTATGATGTCATAATGTAATATTCCATTATGATGTCATAATGCAAAATTCCATTATGATGTCATATTGCAAAATTCCATTATGATGTCATAATGCAAAATTCCATTATGATGTCATAATTAGAGATGAGCGAACACCAAAATGTTCGGGTGTTCATTATTCGTAACGAACTTCCCGTGATGCTCGAGGGTTCGTTTCGAACAACGAACCCCATTGAAGTCAATGGGCGACCAGAACATTTTTGTATTTCGCCGATGCTCGCTAAGGTTTTCATGTGTGAAAATCTGGGCAATTCAGGAAAGTGATGGGAATGACACAGTGACGGATAGGGCAGGCGAGGGGCTACATGTTGGGCTGCATCCTAAGTTCACAGGTCCCACTATTAAGCCACAATAGCGGCAAGAGTGCCCCCCCCCCTCCCAACAACTTTTACTTCTGAAAAGCGCTCATTAGCATGGCATACCTTTGCTAAGCACCACACTACCTCCAACAAAGCACAATCACTGCCTGCATGACACTCCACTGCCACTTCTCCTGAGTTACATGCTGCCCAACCGCACCCCCTCCCCCCCACAGCGCACACCAAAGTGTCCCTGCGCAGCCTTCAGCTGCCCTCATGCCACACCACGCTCATGTCTATTTAGAATTGCGTCTGCCATGACGAGGGACCGCAGGCATACACTGCAGAGGTTGGCACGGCTAGGCAGCGACCCTCTTTAAAAGTGGCGGAGCGATAGCCCACAATGCTGTACAGAAGCAATGAGAAATAGAATCCTGTGCCACCGCCATCAGGAGCTGCACACGTGGGCATAGCAATGGGGAACCTATGTGCCACACACTATTCATTCTGTCAAGGTGTCTGCATGCCCCAGTCAGACCGGGCTTTTTAATTCATAGACACAGGCAGGTACAACTCCCTATTGTGAAGTCCCTGTCGACCCACAGCATGGGTGGCTCCCTGGAACCCACCGGCGGTACACAAAAATATCCCATTGCATTGCCCAACACAGCTGAGGTAGTAATGTCGTGCGTAATACAGGTGGGCTTCGGCCCACACTGCATGCCCCAGTCAGACTGGGATTCTTTACAAGTGGACACATGTAGGTTTAACTCCCTGTGGACCCACTGCCTGGGTGGGTGCCAGGAAGCCACCGGCGGTACATAGAAATATCCCATTGCATTGCCCAACACAGCTGAGGTAGTAATGTCGTGCGTAATACAGGTGGGCTTCGGCCCACACTGCATGCCCCAGTCAGACGGGTTCTTTAGAAGTGTACAGATGTATTAAAAACTCAGTGTGCACCTACAGCATGGGTGGCTCCCTGGAACCCACCGGCGGTACACAAAAATATCCCATTGCATTGCCCAACACAGCTGAGGTAGTAATGTCGTGCGTAATACAGGTGGGCTTCGGCCCACACTGCATGCCCCAGTCAGACTGGGATTCTTTACAAGTGGACACATGTAGGTTTAACTCCCTGTGGACCCACTGCCTGGGTGGGTGCCAGGAAGCCACCGGCGGTACATAGAAATATCCCATTGCATTGCCCAACACAGCTGAGGTAGTAATGTCGTGCGTAATACAGGTGGGCTTCGGCCCACACTGCATGCCCCAGTCAGACTGGGATTCTTTACAAGTGGACACATGTAGGTTTAACTCCCTGTGGACCCACTGCCTGGGTGGGTGCCAGGAAGCCACCGGCGGTACATAGAAATATCCCATTGCATTGCCCAACACAGCTGAGGTAGTAATGTCGTGCGTAATACAGGTGGGCTTCGGCCCACACTGCATGCCCCAGTCAGACGGGTTCTTTAGAAGTGTACAGATGTATTAAAAACTCAGTGTGCACCTACAGCATGGGTGGCTCCCTGGAACCCACCGGCGGTACACAAAAATATCCCATTGCATTGCCCAACACAGCTGAGGTAGTAATGTCGTGCGTAATACAGGTGGGCTTCGGCCCACACTGCATGCCCCAGTCAGACTGGGATTCTTTACAAGTGGACACATGTAGGTTTAACTCCCTGTGGACCCACTGCCTGGGTGGGTGCCAGGAAGCCACCGGCGGTACATAGAAATATCCCATTGCATTGCCCAACACAGCTGAGGTAGTAATGTCGTGCGTAATACAGGTGGGCTTCGGCCCACACTGCATGCCCCGGTCAGACGGGTTCTTTAGAAGTGTACAGATGTATTAAAAACTCAGTGTGCACCTACAGCATGGGTGGCTCCCTGGAACCCACCAACGGTACACAAAAATATCCCATTGCATTGCCCAACACAGCTGAGGTAACGTCAGCTGTAATGCAGGTGGGCTAAAAATTAATTTGATTACACTGTAGGCGAGGGCCCACAAAAATTGCTGTATCAACAGTACTAATGTACATCCCAAAAATTGGCCATGGCCAGCCAAGAGGGCAGGTGAAACCCATTAATCGCTTTGGTTAATGTGGCTTAAGTGGTAACTAGGCCTGGAGGCAGCCCAGTGTAACGAAAAATTGGTTCAAGTTAAAGTTCCAATGCTTTTAAGCGCATTGAAACTTATAAAAATTGTTCTGAAAAATTATTTGAGTGAGCCTTGTGGCCCTAAGAAAAATTGCCCGTTCAGCGTGATTACGTGAGGTTTCAGGAGGTGGAGCAGGAGGAGGAGGAGGAGGAATATTAGACACAGATTGATGAAGCAGAAATGTCCCCGTTTTGGATGGTGAGAGAGAACGTAGCTTCCATCCGCGGGTGCAGCCTACGTATTGCTTACGTATCGCTGCTGTCCGCTGGTGGAGAACAGAAGTCTGGGGAAATCCAGCCTTTGTTCATCTTGATGAGTGTTAGCCTGTCGGCACTGTCGGTTGACAAGCGGCTACGCTTATCTGTGATGATTCCCCCAGCCGCACTAAACACCCTCTCCGACAACACGCTAGCCGCAGGACAAGCAAGCACCTCAAGGGCATACAGGGCTAGTTCAGGCCACGTGTCCAGCTTCGACACCCAGTAGTTGTAGGGGGCAGAGGCGTCACCAAGGATGGTCGTGCGATCCGCTACGTACTCCCTCACCATCCTTTTGCAGTGCTCCCGCCGACTCAGCCGTGACTGGGGAGCGGTGACACAGTCTTGGTGGGGAGCCATAAAGCTGGCCAGGCCCTTAAAGACTGTTGCACTGCCTGGGATGTACATGCTGCTCGATCTACGCACATCCCCTGCAACATGGCCCTCGGAACTGCGCCTTCTGCCACTAGCGCTGTCGGCTGGGAATTTTACCATCAGCTTGTCCGCAAGGGTCCTGTGGTATAGCAACACTCTCGAACCCCTTTCCTCTTCGGGAATCAGAGTGGGCAGGTTCTCCTTATACCGTGGATCGAGCAGTGTGTACACCCAGTAATCCGTAGTGGCCAGAATGCGTGCAACGCGAGGGTCACGAGAAAGGCATCCTAACATGAAGTCAGCCATGTGTGCCAGGGTACCTGTACGCAACACATGGCTGTCTTCACTAGGAAGATCACTATCAGGATCCTCCTCCTCCTCCTCCTCCTCAGGCCATACACGCTGAAAGGATGACAGGCAATCAGCCGGTGTACCGTCAGCAGCGGGCCAAGCTGTCTCTTCCCCCTCCTCCTCATCCTCCTCATGCTCCTCCTCCTCCTCCTGTACGCGCTGAGAAATAGACAGGAGGGTGCCCTGACTATCCAGCGGCATACTGTCTTCCCCCGCCCCCGTTTCCGAGCGCAAAGCAGCTGCCTTTATGGTTTGCAGGGAATTTCTCAAGATGCATAGCAGAGGAATGGTGACGCTAATGATTGTAGCATCGCCGCTCACCACCTGGGTAGACTCCTCAAAATTACCAAGGACATGGCAGATGTCTGCCAACCAGGCCCACTCTTCTGAAAGGAATTGAGGAGGCTGACTCCCACTGCGCCGCCCATGTTGGAGTTGGTATTCGACTATAGCTCTACGCTGTTCATAGAGCCTGGCCAACATGTGGAGCGTAGAGTTCCACCGTGTGGGCACGTCGCACAGCAGTCGGTGCACTGGCAGCTTAAAGTGATGTTGCAGGGTGCGCAGGGTGGCAGCGTCCGTGTGGGACTTGCGGAAATGTGCGCAGAGCCGGCGCGCCTTTACGAGCAGGTCTGACAAGCGTGGGTAGCTTTTCAGAAACCGCTGAACCACCAAATTAAAGACGTGGGCCAGGCATGGCACGTGCGTGAGGCTGCCGAGCTGCAGAGCCGCCACCAGGTTACGGCCGTTGTCACACACGACCATGCCCGGTTGGAGGCTCAGCGGCGCAAGCCAGCGGTCGGTCTGCTGTGTCAGACCCTGCAGCAGTTCGTGGGCCGTGTGCCTCTTATCGCCTAAGCTGAGTAGTTTCAGCACGGCCTGCTGACGCTTGCCCACCGCTGTGCTGCCACACCGCGCGACACCGACTGCTGGCGACATGCTGCTGCTAACACATCTTGATTGTGAGACAGAGGAGGAGGAGGAGGAGGAGGGTGCTTTAGTGGAGGAAGCATACACCTCCGCAGATACCAGCACCGAGCTGGGGCCCGCAATTCTGGGGGTGGGTAGGACGTGAGCGGTCCCAGGCTCTGACTCTGTCCCAGCCTCCACTAAATTCACCCAATGTGCCGTCAGGGAGATGTAGTGGCCCTGCCCGCCTGTGCTTGTCCACGTGTCCGTAGTTAAGTGGACCGTGGCAGTAACCGCGTTGGTGAGGGCGCGCACAATGTTGCGGGAGACGTGGTCGTGCAGGGCTGGGACGGCACATCGGGAAAAGTAGTGGCGACTGGGAACTGAGTAGCGCGGGGCCGCCGCCTCCATGATACTTTTGAAGGACTCCGTTTCCACAACCCTATACGGCAGCATCTCAAGGCTGATGAATTTTGCGATGCGGACGGTTAACGTTTGAGCGTGCGGGTGCGTGGCGGCGTACTTGCGCTTGCGCTCGAACACTTGCGCAAGCGACGGCTGAACGGTGCGCTGAACTACACTGCTGGATGGGGCCGAGGACAGCGGAGATGAGGGTGTGGGTGCAGGCCATGAGGCGGTAGTGCCTGTGTCCTGAGAGGGGGGTTGCATCTCAGTGGCAGGTTGGGGCACAGGGGGAGAGGCAGGGGTGCAAACCGGAGGCGGTGAACGGCCTTTGTCCCACCTTGCGGGGTGCTTGGCCATCATATGTCTGCGCATGGTGGTGGTGGTGAGGCTGTTGGTGTTGGCTCCCCGGCTGAGCTTTGCGCGACAAAGGTTGCACACCACTGTTCGTCGGTCGTCAGGCGTCTCTGTGAAAAACTGCCAGACCTTAGAGCACCTCGGCCTCCGCAGGGTGGCATGGCGCGAGGGGGCGCTTTGGGAAACACTTGGTGGATTATTCGGTCTGGCCCTGCCTCTACCCCTGGCCACTGCACTGCCTCTTGCAACCTGCCCTGCTGATGCCCTTGACTCCCCCTCTGAAGACCTGTCCTCCTGAGTAAGCGTTGCACACCAGGTGGGGTCAGTCACCTCATCGTCCTGCTGCTCTTCCTCCGAATCCTCTGTGCGCTGCTCCCTGGGACTTACTGCCCTTACTACTACCTCACTGCAAGACAACTGTGTCTGATCGTCATCGTCCTCCTCACCCACAGAAAGTTGTTGAGACAGTTGGCGGAAGTCCCCAGCCTCTTCCCCCGGACCCCGGGAACTTTCGAATGGTTGGGCATCAGTGACGATAAACTCCTCTGGTGGGAGAGGAACCGCTGCTGCCCAATCTAAGCAGGGGCCCGAGAACAGTTCCTGGGAGTGTTCCCGCTCCTGAGCAGGTGTCATTGTAGTGGAGTGAGGAGGCTGGGAGGAAGGAGGAGCAGCAGACAGAGGATTCGGATTGGCAGCAGTGGACGGCGCAGAACTGCGGGTAGACGATAGGTTGCTCGAAGCACTTTCTGCCATCCAGGACAGGACCTGCTCACACTGCTCATTTTCTAATAACCGTCTCCCGCGTGGACCCATTAATTGGGCGATGAATGTGGGGACGCCAGAAACGTGCCTCTCTCCTAATCGCGCAGCAGTCGGCTGCGACACACCTGGATCAGGAGCTTGGCCTGTGCCCACACCCTGACTTGGCCCTCCGCGTCCTCGGCCGCGTCCACGTCCTCTAGGCCTACCCCTACCCCTCAGCATGCTGTATTACCAGTGATTTGATTTCACAGGCAGGAAATAAATTGGCGCAAGACTGCAGGCCAAATATAATTTTTGCCCTTTTTGGAAAACGAAAGGCCCCACTGCCTCTAGTGAATGAATTATCTAAGTTTAATAACTGTGCTGTGTCCCTGCTTATGTGTCACAGAACGTGAGGGTAGCAGAGTTATTATAACTCTTGGAGAGCAGGTATTTTTTTTCCCAATTAAGGAAAGCAAATGGCGAACCCAGCAGTAAAGCGTAGCTGGGTGCATATGATTTAGCAATGTTTTTCACGCAGCTCACACGTCTCCACAGGCGTAAGGACGGACACAGGCTGGACAAATAGATTTGTTTTCAGTTTTTTCCCACCAACAGGCAGCACTGCGTATATTCAATGAACCTGAGAAGTTTAATAACTGTGCTGTGTCCCTGCTTATGTGTCACAGAACGTGAGGGTAGCAGAGTTATTAACTGTGGCAGAGCAGGTATTTTTTTTCCCAATTAAGGAAAGCAAATGGCGAAACCAGCAGTAAAGCGTAGCTGGGTGCGTATGATTTAGCAATGTTTTTCACGCAGCTCACACGTCTCCACAGGCGTAAGGACGGACAGAGGCTGGACAAATAGATTTGTTTTCAGTTTTTTCCCACCAACAGGCAGCACTGCGTATATTCAATGAACCTGAGAAGTTTAATAACTGTGCTGTGTCCCTGCTTATGTGTCACAGAACGTGAGGGTAGCAGAGTTATTATAACTCTTGGAGAGCAGGTATTTTTTTTCCCAATTAAGGAAAGCAAATGGCGAACCCAGCAGTAAAGCGTAGCTGGGTGCGTATGATTTAGCAATGTTTTTCACGCAGCTCACACGTCTCCACAGGCGTAAGGACGGACACAGGCTGGACAAATAGATTTGTTTTCAGTTTTTTCCCACCAACAGGCAGCACTGCGTATATTCAATGAACCTGAGAAGTTTAATAACTGTGCTGTGTCCCTGCTTATGTGTCACAGAACGTGAGGGTAGCAGAGTTATTAACTGTGGCAGAGCAGGTATTTTTTTTCCCAATTAAGGAAAGCAAATGGCGAAACCAGCAGTAAAGCGTAGCTGGGTGCGTATGATTTAGCAATGTTTTTCACGCAGCTCACACGTCTCCACAGGCGTAAGGACGGACAGAGGCTGGACAAATAGATTTGTTTTCAGTTTTTTCCCACCAACAGGCAGCACTGCGTATATTCAATGAACCTGAGAAGTTTAATAACTGTGCTGTGTCCCTGCTTATGTGTCACAGAACGTGAGGGTAGCAGAGTTATTATAACTCTTGGAGAGCAGGTATTTTTTTTCCCAATTAAGGAAAGCAAATGGCGAACCCAGCAGTAAAGCGTAGCTGGGTGCGTATGATTTAGCAATGTTTTTCACGCAGCTCACACGTCTCCACAGGCGTAAGGACGGACACAGGCTGGACAAATAGATTTGTTTTCAGTTTTTTCCCACCAACAGGCAGCACTGCGTATATTCAATGAACCTGAGAAGTTTAATAACTGTGCTGTGTCCCTGCTTATGTGTCACAGAACGTGAGGGTAGCAGAGTTATTATAACTCTTGGAGAGCAGGTATTTTTTTTCCCAATTAAGGAAAGCAAATGGCGAACCCAGCAGTAAAGCGTAGCTGGCTGCGTATGATTTAGCAATGTTTTTCACGCAGCTCACACGTGTCCACCGCCCGTAAGGACGGACAGAGGCTGGACAAATAGATTTGTTTTCAGTTTTTTCCCACCAACAGGCAGCACTGCGTATATTCTATGAATAATAACTGTGTTGTGGCCCTGCCTATACAATTCTTTCCCTGCAGTATCAATGGAGGGTGGAATGCTCTGCAGAGGCGATTTTGAGAAGCCCAAAAAAAATGCAGCACAGCCAACAGCAGCCTGGACAGTACTGCACACGGATAAATATGGCCCTAGAAAGGACCGTTGAGGTTCTTGAAGGCTACACTCACTCCTAACACTCTCCCTGCCTATGCAGCACTTCTGTCCCTAATGCCAGGTGCAACGGTCTGCAGAGGCGATTTTGAGAAAAAAAAAAATCCCACTGCTAACAGCAGCCAACACACAGCTATCAGTGGCCCTAATAAGGACCTTTGGGGGGTCTTGAAGCCTACACTAACTACCAATTCTTTCCCTACAGCAGCTCCGGTATAAACAGCACTGTCCCTCATCTAACTCACACCGCATCTGAGGCGAGCCGCGGGAGGGGCCGACTTTTATATTAGGCGAACACCTGATCTCGCCAGCCACTCACAGCAGGGGGGTGGTATAGGGCTTAAACGTTGCAGGGGGAAGTTGTAATGCCTTCCCTGTCTTTCAATTGGCCAGAAAAGCGCGCTAACGTCTCAGGGAAGGAAGTGAAAGTAACCAGAACACCGCATGGTGTTCGTCACGAATAACGAACATCCCGAACACCCTAATATTCGCACGAATATCAAGCTCGGACGAACGCGTTCGCTCATCTCTAGTCATAATGCAACATTCCATTATGATGTCATAATGCAAAATTCCATTATGATGTCAAAATGCAAAATTTCATTATGATGTCATAATGCAAAATTCCATTATGATGTCATAATGTAAAATTCCATTATGATGTCATAATGCAAAATTCCATTATGATGTCATAATGTAACATCCCATTATGATGTCATAATGCAAAATTCCATTATGATGTTATAATGTAGCATTCCATTATGATGTCATAATGCAAAATTCCATTATGATGTCATAATGTTGCATTCCATTATGATGTCATAATGCAAAATTCCATTATGATGTCATAATGCAATATTCCATTATGATGTCATAATGTAACATTCCATTATGATGTCATAATGCAACATACCATTATGATGTCATAATGTAACATTCCATTATGATGTCATAATGCAACATTCGATTATGATGTCATAATGTAAAATTCCATTATGATGTCATAATGCAAAATTCCATTATGATGTCATAATGCAAAATTCCATTATGATGCCATAATGTAAAATTCCATTATGATGTCATAATGCAAAATTCCATTATGATGTCATAATGCAAAATTCCATTATGATGTCATATTGTAAAATTCCATTATGATGTCATAATGCAAAATTCCATTATGATGTCATATTGTAACATTCCATTATGATGTCATAATGCAAAATTTCATTATGATGTCATAATGCAAAATTCCATTATGATGTCATATTGTAACATTCCATTATGATGTCATAATGCAAAATTCCATTATGATGTCATAATGTAACATTCCATTATGATGTCATAATGCAAAATTCCATTATGATGTCATAATGCAAAATTCCATTATGATGTCATAATGTAACATTCCATTATGATGTCATAATGCAAAATTCCATTATGATGTCATAATGCAAAATTCCATTATGATGTCATAATGCAAAATTCCATTATGATGTCATAATGTAAAACTCCATTATGATGTCATAATGCAAAATTCCATTATGATGTCATAATGCAAAATTCCATTATGATGTCATAATAAAAAACTCCATTATGATGTCAGAATGCAAAATTCCATTATGATGTCATAATGTAAAATTCCATTATGATATCATAATGCAAATTTCCATTATGATGTCATAATGCAAAATTCCATTATGATGTCATAATGTAACATTCCATTATGATGTCATAATGCAAAATTCCATTATGATGTCATAATGCAAAATTCCATTATGATGTCATAATGTAACATCCCATTATGATGTCATAATGCAAAATTCCATTATGATGTCATAATGCAACATTCCATTATGATGTCATAATGTAACATTCCATTATGATGTCATATTGCAACTTTCCATTATGATGTCATAATTCAAAATTCCATTATGATGTCATAATGTAACATTCCATTATGATGTCATAATGCAAAATTCCATTATGATGTCATAATGTAACATTCCATTATGATGTCATAATGTAACATTCCATTATGATGTCATAATGCAAAATTCCATTATGATGTCATAATGTAACATTCCATTATGATGTCATAATGCAAAATTCCATTATGATGTCATAATGTAACATTCCATTATGATGTCATAATGTAAAATTCCATTATGATGTCATAATGTTGCATTCCATTATGATGTCATAATGCAAAATTCCATTATGATGTCATAATGCAATATTCCATTATGATGTCATAATGTAACATTCCATTATGATGTCATAATGCAACATTCCATTATGATGTCATAATGTAAAATTCCATTATGATGTCATAATGCAACATTCGATTATGATGTCATAATGTAAAATTCCATTATGATGTCATAATGCAAAATTCCATTATGATGTCATAATGCAAAATTCCATTATGATGTCATAATGTAAAATTCCATTATGATGTCATAATGTAACATCCCATTATGATGTCATAATGCAAAATTCCATTATGATGTCATAATGCAAAATTCCATTATGATGTCATAATGTAACATTCCATTATGATGTCATAATGCAACATTCCATTATGATGTCATAATTCAAAATTCCATTATGATGTCATAATGTAACATTCCATTATGATGTCATAATGCAAAATTCCATTATGATGTCATAATGTAACATTCCATTATGATGTCATAATGCAAAATTCCATTATGATGTCATAATGTAACATTCCATTATGATGTCATAATGCAAAATTCCATTATGATGTCATAATGTAACATTCCATTATGATGTCATAATGCAAAATTCCATTATGATGTCATATTGCAAAATTCCATTATGATGTCATAATGCAAAATTCCATTATGATGTCATAATGCAACATTCCATTATGATGTCATAATGCAAAATTCCATTATGATGTCATAATGCAAAATTTCATTATGATGTCATAATGCAAAATTCCATTATGATGTCATAATGTAACATCCCATTATGATGTCATAATGCAAAATTCCATTATGATGTTATAATGTAGCATTCCATTATGATGTCATAATGCAAAATTCCATTATGATGTCATAATGTTGCATTCCATTATGATGTCATAATGCAAAATTCCATTATGATGTCATAATGCAATATTCCATTATGATGTCATAATGTAACATTCCATTATGATGTCATAATGCAACATACCATTATGATGTCATAATGTAACATTCCATTATGATGTCATAATGCAACATTCGATTATGATGTCATAATGTAAAATTCCATTATGATGTCATAATGCAAAATTCCATTATGATGTCATAATGCAAAATTCCATTATGATGCCATAATGTAAAATTCCATTATGATGTCATAATGCAAAATTCCATTATGATGTCATAATGCAAAATTCCATTATGATGTCATATTGTAAAATTCCATTATGATGTCATAATGCAAAATTCCATTATGATGTCATAATGTAACATTCCATTATGATGTCATAATGCAAAATTTCATTATGATGTCATAATGTAAAATTCCATTATGATGTCATAATGCAAAATTCCATTATGATGTCATAATGCAAAATTCCATTATGATGTCATAATGTAACATTCCATTATGATGTCATAATGTAACATTCCATTATGATGTCATAATGCAAAATTCCATTATGATGTCATAATGTAACATTCCATTATGATGTCATAATGCAAAATTCCATTATGATGTCATAATGCAAAATTCCATTATGATGTAATAATGCTAAATTCCATTATGATGTCATAATGTAACATTCCATTATGATGTCATAATGCAAAATTCCATTATGATGTCATAATGTAACATTCCATTATGATGTCATAATGCAAAATTCCATTATGATGTCATAATGCAAAATTCCATTATGATGTCATAATGTAACATTCCATTATGATGTCATAATGCAAAATTCCATTATGATGTCATAATGCAAAATTCCATTATGATGTCATAATGCAAAATTCCATTATGATGTCATAATGTAAAACTCCATTATGATGTCATAATGCAAAATTCCATTATGATGTCATAATGCAAAATTCCATTATGATGTCATAATAAAAAACTCCATTATGATGTCATAATGCAAAATTCCATTATGATGTCATAATGTAAAATTCCATTATGATATCATAATGCAAATTTCCATTATGATGTCATAATGCAAAATTCCATTATGATGTCATAATGTAACATTCCATTATGATGTCATAATGCAAAATTCCATTATGATGTCATAATGCAAAATTCCATTATGATGTCATAATGTAACATTTCATTATGATGTCATAATGTAAAATTCCATTATGATGTCATAATGCAAAATTCCATTATGATATCATAATGTAAAATTCCATCATGATGTCATAATATAACATCCCATTATGATGTCATAATGCAAAATTCCATTATGATGTCATAATGTAACATCCCATTATGATGTCATAATGCAAAATACCATTATGATGTCATAATGTAACATCCCATTATGATGTCATAATGCAAAATTCCATTATGATGTCATAATGTAACATCCCATTATGATGTCATAATGCAAAATTCCATTATGATGTCATAATGCAACATTCCATTATGATGTCATAATGTAACATTCCATTATGATGTCATATTGCAACTTTCCATTATGATGTCATAATTCAAAATTCCATTATGATGTCATAATGTAACATTCCATTATGATGTCATAATGCAAAATTCCATTATGATGTCATAATGTAACATTCCATTATGATGTCATAATGCAAAATTCCATTATGATGTCATAATGTAACATTCCATTATGATGTCATAATGCAAAATTCCATTATGATGTCATAATGTAACATTCCATTATGATGTCATAATGCAAAATTCCATTATGATGTCATAATGCAACATTCCATTATGATGTCATAATGCAAAATTCCATTATGATGTCATAATGCAACATTCCATTATGATGTCATAATGCAAAATTCCATTATGATGTCATAATGCAACATTCCATTATGATGTCATAATGTAACATTCCATTATGATGTCATAATGCAACATTCCATTATGATGTCATAATGTAACATTCCATTATGATGTCATAATGCAACATTCCATTTTGATGTCATAATGCAAAATTCCATTATGATGTCATAATGTAACATTCCATTATGATGTCATAATGCAAAATTCCATTATGATGTCATAATGTTACATTCCATTATGATGTCATAATGCAAAATTCCATTATGATGTCATAATGTAACATTCCATTATGATGTCATAATGTAACGTCCCATTATGATGTCATAATGCAAAATTCCATTATGATGTCATAATGTAACGTCCCATTATGATGTCATAATGCAAAATTCCATTATGATGTCATAATGTAACATTCCATTATGATGTCATAATGCAAAATTCCATTGTGATGTCATAATGTAAAATTCCATTATGATGTCATAATGCAAAATTCCATTATGATGTCATAATGTAAAATTCCATTATGATGTCATATTGCAAAATTCCATTATGATGTCATAATGCAAAATTCCATTATGATGTCATAATGCAAAATTCCATTATGATGTCATAATGCAATATTCCATTATGATGTCATAATGTAACATTCCATTATGATGTCATAATGCAACATTCCATTATGATGTCATAATGTAACATTCCATTATGATGTCATAATGCAACATTCGATTATGATGTCATAATGCAAAATTCCATTATGATGTCATAATGTAACATTCCATTATGATGTCATAATGCAAAATTCCATTATGATGTCATAATGTAACATTCCATTATGATGTCATAATGCAAAATTCCATTATGATGTCATAATGTAACATTCAATTATGATGTCATAATGTAACATCCCATTATGATGTCATAATGCAACATTCCATTATGATGTCATAATGTAACATCCCATTATGATGTCAAAATGCAAAATTCCATTATGATGTCATAATGTAACATTCCATTATGATGTCATAATGCAAAATTCCATTATGATGTCATAATGTAACATTCCATTATGATGTCATAATGCAAAACTCCATTATGATGTCATAATGTAACATTCCATTATGATGTCATAATGTAACATCCCATTATGATGTCATAATGCAAAATTCCATTATGATGTCATAATGTAACATCCCATTATGATGTCATAATGCAAAATTCCATTATGTCATAATGTAACATTCCATTTTGATGTCATAATGCAAAATTCTATTATGTCATAATGCAAAATTCCATTATGATGTCATAATGCAAAATTCCATTATGATGTCATAATGCAAAATTCCATTATGATGTCATAATGCAAAATTCCATTATGATGTCATAATGCAAAATTCCATTATGATGTCATAATGTAAAATTCCATTATGATGTCATAATGTAAAATTCCATTATGATGTCATAATGCAAAATTCCATTATGATGTCATAATGTAAAATTCCATTATGATGTCATAATGCAAAATTCCATTATGATGTCATAATGCAAAATTCCATTATGATGTCATAATGTAACATTCCATTATGATGTCATAATGCAAAATTCCATTATGATGTCATAATGCAAAATTCCATTATGATGTCATAATGCAAAATTCCATTATGATGTCATAATGTAAAACTCCATTATGATGTCATAATGCAAAATTCCATTATCATGTCATAATGCAAAATTCCATTATGATGTCATAATAAAAAACTCCATTATGATGTCATAATGCAAAATTCCATTATGATGTCATAATGTAAAATTCCATTATGATATCATAATGCAAATTTCCATTATGATGTCATAATGCAAAATTCCATTATGATGCCATAATGTAACATTCCATTATGATGTCATAATGCAAAATTCCATTATGATGTCATAATGCAAAATTCCATTATGATGTCATAATGTAACATTCCATTATGATGTCATAATGTAAAATTCCATTATGATGTCATAATGCAAAATTCCATTATGATATCATAATGTAAAATTCCATTATGATGTCATAATATAACATCCCATTATGATGTCATAATGCAAAATTCCATTATGATGTCATAATGTAACATTCGATTATGATGTCATAATGTAAAATTCCATTATGATGTCATAATGTAACATTCCATTATGATGTCATAATGCAAAATTCCATTATGATGTCATAATGCAACATTCCATTATGATGTCATAATGCAAAATTCCATTATGATGTCATAATGCAACATTCCATTATGATGTCATAATGTAACATTCCATTATGATGTCATAATGCAACATTCCATTATGATGTCATAATGTAACATTCCATTATGATGTCATAATGCAACATTCCATTATGATGTCATTATGCAAAATTCCATTATGATGTCATAATGTAACATTCCATTATGATGTCATAATGCAAAATTCCATTATGATGTCATAATGTAACATTCCATTATGATGTCATAATGCAAAATTCCATTATGATGTCATAATGTAACATTCCATTATGATGTCATAATGTAACGTCCCATTATGATGTCATAATGCAAAATTCCATTATGATGTCATAATGTAACGTCCCATTATGATGTCATAATGCAAAATTCCATTATGATGTCATAATGTAACATTCCATTATGATGTCATAATGCAAAATTCCATTGTGATGTCATAATGTAAAATTCCATTATGATGTCATAATGCAAAATTCCATTATGATGTCATAATGTAAAATTCCATTATGATGTCATATTGCAAAATTCCATTATGATGTCATAATGCAAAATTCCATTATGATGTCATAATGTAAAATTCCATTATGATGTCATAATGTAACATCCCATTATGATGTCATAATGCAAAATTCCATTATGATGTCATAATGTAACATTCCATTATGATGTCATAATGCAAAATTCCATTATGATGTCATAATGCAATATTCCATTACGATGTCATAATGTAACATGCCATTATGATGTCATAATGCAACATTCCATTATGATGTCATAATGTAACATTCCATTATGATGTCATAATGCAACATTCGATTCTGATGTCATAATGTAAAATTCCATTATGATGTCATAATGCAAAATTCCATTATGATGTAATAATGCAAAATTCCATTATGATGTCATAATGTAACATTCCATTATGATGTCATAATGCAAAATTCCATTATGATGTCATAATGTAACATTCCATTATGATGTCATAATGCAAAACTCCATTATGATGTCATAATGCTAATTTCCATTATGATGTCATCATGCAAAATTCCATTATGATGTCATAATGCAAAATTCCATTAAGATGTCATCATGCAAAATTCCATTATGATGTCATATTGCAAAATTCCAATATGATGTCATAATGCAAAATTCCATTATGATGTCATAATGTAAAATTCCATTATGATGTCATAATGCAAAATTCCATTATGATGTCATAATGCAAAATTCCATTATGATGTCATAATGTAACATTCCATTATGATGTCATAATGCAAAATTCCATTATGATGTCATAATGCAAAATTCCATTATGATGTCATAATGCAAAATTCCATTATGATGTCATAATGTAAAACTCCATTATGATGTCATAATGCAAAATTCCATTATCATGTCATAATGCAAAATTCCATTATGATGTCATAATAAAAAACTCCATTATGATGTCATAATGCAAAATTCCATTATGATGTCATAATGTAAAATTCCATTATGATATCATAATGCAAATTTCCATTATGATGTCATAATGCAAAATTCCATTATGATGTCATAATGTAACATTCCATTATGATGTCATAATGCAAAATTCCATTATGATGTCATAATGCAAAATTCCATTATGATGTCATAATGTAACATTCCATTATGATGTCATAATGTAAAATTCCATTATGATGTCATAATGCAAAATTCCATTATGATATCATAATGTAAAATTCCATTATGATGTCATAATATAACATCCCATTATGATGTCATAATGCAAAATTCCATTATGATGTCATAATGTAACATTCGATTATGATGTCATAATGTAAAATTCCATTATGATGTCATAATGTAACATTCCATTATGATGTCATAATGCAAAATTCCATTATGATGTCATAATGCAACATTCCATTATGATGTCATAATGTAAAATTCCATTATGATGTCATAATGCAACATTCCATTATGATGTCATAATGTAACATTCCATTATGATGTCATAATGCAACATTCCATTATGATGTCATAATGTAACATTCCATTATGATGTCATAATGCAACATTCCATTATGATGTCATAATGCAAAATTCCATTATGATGTCATAATGTAACATTCCATTATGATGTCATAATGCAAAATTCCATTATGATGTCATAATGTAACATTCCATTATGATGTCATAATGCAAAATTCCATTATGATGTCATAATGTAACATTCCATTATGATGTCATAATGTAACGTCCCATTATGATGTCATAATGCAAAATTCCATTATGATGTCATAATGTAACGTCCCATTATGATGTCATAATGCAAAATTCCATTATGATGTCATAATGTAACATTCCATTATGATGTCATAATGCAAAATTCCATTGTGATGTCATAATGTAAAATTCCATTATGATGTCATAATGCAAAATTCCATTATGATGTCATAATGTAAAATTCCATTATGATGTCATATTGCAAAATTCCATTATGATGTCATAATGCAACATTCCATTATGATGTCATAATGTAAAATTCCATTATGATGTCATAATGTAACATCCCATTATGATGTCATAATGCAAAATTCCATTATGATGTCATAATGTAACATTCCATTATGATGTCATAATGCAAAATTCCATTATGATGTCATAATGCAATATTCCATTACGATGTCATAATGTAACATGCCATTATGATGTCATAATGCAACATTCCATTATGATGTCATAATGTAACATTCCATTATGATGTCATAATGCAACATTCGATTCTGATGTCATAATGTAAAATTCCATTATGATGTCATAATGCAAAATTCCATTATGATGTAATAATGCAAAATTCCATTATGATGTCATAATGTAACATTCCATTATGATGTCATAATGCAAAATTCCATTATGATGTCATAATGTAACATTCCATTATGATGTCATAATGCAAAACTCCATTATGATGTCATAATGCTAATTTCCATTATGATGTCATCATGCAAAATTCCATTATGATGTCATAATGCAAAATTCTATTATGATGTCATAATGCAAAATTCCATTAAGATGTCATCATGCAAAATTCCATTATGATGTCATCATGCAAAATTCCATTATGTCATCATGCAAAATTCCATTATGATGTCATAATGCAAAATTCCATTATGATGTCATAATGCAAAATTCCATTATGATGTCATAATGCAAAATTCTATTATGTCATAATGCAAAATTCCATTATGATGTCATAATGCAAAATTCCATTATGATGTCATAATGCAAAATTCCATTATGATGTCATAATGCAAAATTCCATTATGATGTCATAATGTAAAATTCCATTATGATGTCATAATGCAAAATTCCATTATGATGTCATAATGTAACATTCCATTATTATGATGTCATAATGTAGCATTCCATTATGATATAATAATGTAAAATTCCATTATGATGTCATAATGTAACGTCCCATTATGATGTCATAATGCAAAATTCCATTATGATATAATAATGTAAAATTCCATTATGATGTCATAATGTAACGTCCCATTATTATGATGTCATAATGCAAAATTCCATTATGATGTCATAATGTAACATTCCATTATGATGTCATAATGCAAAATTCCATTATGATGTCATAATGTAACATTCCATTATGATGTCATAATGCAAAATTCCATTATGATGTCATAATGTAACATTCCATTATGATGTCATAATGTAACGTCCCATTATGATGTCATAATGCAAAATTCCATTATGATGTCATAATGTAACGTCCCATTATGATGTCATAATGCAAAATTCCATTATGATGTCATAATGTAACATTCCATTATGATGTCATAATGTAAAATTCCATTATGATGTCATAATGCAAAATTTCATTATGATGTCATAATGCAAAATTCCATTATGATGTCATAATGTAAAATTCCATTATGATGTCATAATGCAAAATTCCATTATGATGTCATAATGTAACATCCCATTATGATGTCATAATGCAAAATTCCATTATGATGTCATAATGTAGCATTCCATTATGATGTCATAATGCAAAATTCCATTATGATGTCATAATGTTGCATTCCATTATGATGTCATAATGCAAAATTCCATTATAATGTCATAATGCAATATTCCATTATGATGTCATAATGTAACATTCCATTATGATGTCATAATGCAACATTCCATTATGATGTCATAATGTAACATTCCATTATGATGTCATAATGCAACATTCGATTATGATGTCATAATGTAAAATTCCATTATGATGTCATAATGCAAAATTCCATTATGATGTCATAATGCAAAATTCCATTATGATGTCATAATGTAAAATTCCATTATGATGTCATAATGCAAAATTCCATTATGATGTCATAATGCAAAATTCCATTATGATGTCATATTGTAAAATTCCATTATGATGTCATAATGCAAAATTCCATTATGATGTCATAATGTAAAATTCCATTATGATGTCATAATGCAAAATTCCATTATGATGTCATAATGTAAAATTCCATTATGATGTCATAATGCAAAATTCCATTATGATGTCATAATGCAAAATTCCATTATGATGTCATAATGTAACATTCCATAATGATGTCATAATGTAACATTCCATTATGATGTCATAATGCAAAATTCTATTATGATGTCATAATGTAACATTCCATTATGATGTCATAATGCAAAATTCCATTTTGATGTCATAATGCAAAATTCCATTATGATGTAATAATGCTAAATTCCATTATGATGTCATAATGTAACATTCCATTATGATGTCATAATGCAAAATTCCATTATGATGTCATAATGTAACATTCCATTATGATGTCATAATGCAAAACTCCATTATGATGTCATAATGCAAATTTCCATTATGATGTCATCATGCAAAATTCCATTATGATGTCATAATGCAAAATTCCATTATGATGTCATAATGCAAAATTCCATTATGATGTCATAATGCAAAATTCCATTATGATGTCATAATGCAAAATTCCATTATGATGTCATAATGCAAAATTCTATTATGTCATAATGCAAAATTCCATTATGATGTCATAATGCAAAATTCCATTATGATGTCATAATGCAAAATTCCATTATGATGTCATAATGCAAAATTCCATTATGATGTCATAATGTAAAATTCCATTATGATGTCAAAATTTAAAATTCCATTATGATGTCATAATGCAAAATTCCATTATGATGTCATAATGTAAAATTCCATTATGATGTCATATTGCAAAATTCCATTATGATGTCATAATGCAAAATTCCATTATGATGTCATAATGCAACATTCCATTATGATGTCATAATGCAAAATTCCATTATGATGTCATAATGCAAAATTCCATTATGATGTCATAATGCAAAATTCCATGAAAATGACATAATGCAAAATTCCATTATGATGTCATAATGTAAAATTCCATTATGATGTCATAATGCAAAATTCCATTATGATGTCAAAATGTAAAATTCCATTATGATGTCATAATGTAACATCCTATTATGATGTCATAATGCAAAATTCCATTATGATGTCATAATGCAAAATTCCATTATGATGTCATAATGCAATATTCCATTATGATGTCATAATGTAACATTCCATTATGATGTCATAATGCAACATTGCATTTTGATGTCATAATGTTACATTCCATTATGATGTCATAATGCAACATTCGATTATGATGTCATAATGCAAAATTCCATTATGATGTCATAATGTAACATTCCATTATGATGTCATAATGCAAAATTCCATTATGATGTCATAATGTAAAATTCCATTATGATGTCATAATGTAACATCCCATTATGATGTCATAATGCAAAATTCCATTATGATGTCATAATGTAACATTCCATTATGATGTCATAATGCAATATTCCATTATGATGTCATAATGTAACATGCCATTATGATGTCATAATGCAACATTCCATTATGATGTCATAATGTAACATTCCATTATGATGTCATAATGCAACATTCGATTATGATGTCATAATGTAAAATTCCATTATGATGTCATAATGCAAAATTCCATTATGATGTCATAATGCAAAATTCCATTATGATGTCATAATGCAAAATTCCATTATGATGTCATAATGTAAAATTCCATTATGATGTCATAATGCAAAATTCCATTATGATGTCATAATGCAAAATTCCATTATGATGTCATAATGTAAAATTCCATTATGATGTCATAATGCAAAATTCCATTATGATGTCATAATGTAACATTCCATTATGATGTCATAATGCAAAATTCCATTATGATGTCATAATGCAAAATACTATTATGATGTCATAATGCAAAATTCTATTATGATGTCATAATGTAAAACTCCATTATGATGTCATAATGCAAAATTCCATTATGATGTCATAATGTAAAATTCCATTATGATGTCATAATGCAAATTTCCATTATGAGGTCATAATGCAAAATTTCATTATGATATCATAATGTGACATTCCATTATGATGTCATAATGCTAAATTCCATTATGATGTCATAATGCAAAATTCCATTATGATGTCATAATGTAACATTCCATTATGATGTCATAATGCAAAATTCCATTATGATGTCATAATGCAAAATTCCATTATGATGTCTTAATGTAAAATTCCATTATGATGTCATAATGCAAAATTCCATTATGATGTCATAATGTAAAATTCCATTATGATGTCATAATGTAACATCCCATTATGATGTCATAATGCAAAATTCCATTATGATGTCATAATGTAACATCCCATTATGATGTCATAATGCAAAATTCCATTATGATGTCATAATGTAACATCCCATTATGATGTCATAATGCAAAATTCCATTATGATGTCATAATGCAAAATTCCATTATGATGTCATAATGTAACATTCCATTATGATGTCATAATGCAACATTCCATTATGATGTCATAATGCAAAATTCCATTATGATGTCATAATGTAACATTCCATTATGATGTCATAATGCAAAATTCCATTATGATGTCATAATGTAACATTCCATTATGATGTCATAATGCAAAATTCCATTATGATGTCATATTGCAAAATTCCATTATGATGTCATAATGCAACATTCCATTATGATGTCATATTGCAAAATTCCATTATGATGTCATAATGCAAAATTCCATTATGATGTCATAATGCAACATTCCGTTATGATGTCATAATGCAAAATTCCATTATGATGTCATAATGCAAAATTTCATTATGATGTCATAATGCAAAATTCCATTATGATGTCATAATGTAAAATTCCATTATGATGTCATAATGCAAAATTCCATTATGATGTCATAATGTAACATCCTATTATGATGTCATAATGCAAAATTCCATTATGATGTCATAATGTAGCATTCCATTATGATGTCATAATGCAAAATTCCATTATGATGTCATAATGTTGCATTCCATTATGATGTCATAATGCAAAATTCCATTATGATGTCATAATGCAATATTCCATTATGATGTCATAATGTAACATTCCATTATGATGTCATAATGCAACATTCCATTATGATGTCATAATGTAACATTCCATTATGATGTCATAATGCAACATTCGATTATGATGTCATAATGTAAAATTCCATTATGATGTCATAATGCAAAATTCCATTATGATGTCATAATGCAAAATTCCATTATGATGTCATAATGTAAAATTCCATTATGATGTCATAATGCAAAATTCCATTATGATGTCATAATGCAAAATTCCATTATGATGTCATATTGTAAAATTCCATTATGATGTCATAATGCAAAATTCCATTATGATGTCATATTGTAAAATTCCATTATGATGTCATAATGCAAAATTCCATTATGATGTCATAATGTAAAATTCCATTATGATGTCATAATGCAAAATTCCATTATGATGTCATAATGCAAAATTCCATTATGATGTCATAATGTAACATTCCATTATGATGTCATAATGTAACATTCCATTATGATGTCATAATGCAAAATTCCATTATGATGTCATAATGTAACATTCCATTATGATGTCATAATGCAAAATTCCATTTTGATGTCATAATGCAAAATTCCATTATGATGTAATAATGCTAAATTCCATTATGATGTCATAATGTAACATTCCATTATGATGTCATAATGCAAAATTCCATTATGATGTCATAATGTAACATTCCATTATGATGTCATAATGCAAAACTCCATTATGATGTCATAATGCAAATTTCCATTATGATGTCATCATGCAAAATTCCATTATGATGTCATAATGCAAAATTCCATTATGATGTCATAATGCAAAATTCCATTATGATGTCATAATGCAAAATTCCATTATGATGTCATAATGCAAAATTCCATTATGATGTCATAATGCAAAATTCCATTATGATGTCATAATGCAAAATTCTATTATGTCATAATGCAAAATTCCATTATGATGTCATAATGCAAAATTCTATTATGTCATAATGCAAAATTCCATTATGATGTCATAATGCAAAATTCCATTATGATGTCATAATGCAAAATTCCATTATGATGTCATAATGCAAAATTCCATTATGATGTCATAATGTAAAATTCCATTATGATGTCATAATGTAAAATTCCATTATGATGTCATAATGCAAAATTCCATTATGATGTCATAATGTAAAATTCCATTATGATGTCATATTGCAAAATTCCATTATGATGTCATAATGCAAAATTCCATTATGATGTCATAATGCAACATTCCATTATGATGTCATAATGCAAAATTCCATTATGATGTCATAATGCAAAATTCCATTATGATGTCATAATGCAAAATTCCATTATGATGTCATAATGCAAAATTCCATTATGATGTCATAATGTAAAATTCCATTATGATGTCATAATGCAAAATTCCATTATGATGTCATAATGTAAAATTCCATTATGATGTCATAATGTAACATCCCATTATGATGTCATAATGCAAAATTCCATTATGATGTCATAATGTAACATTCCATTATGATGTCATAATGCAATATTCCATTATGATGTCATAATGTAACATTCCATTATGATGTCATAATGCAACATTCCATTATGATGTCATAATGTAACATTCCATTATGATGTCATAATGCAACATTCGATTATGATGTCATAATGCAAAATTCCATTATGATGTCATAATGTAACATTCCATTATGATGTCATAATGCAAAATTCCATTATTATGTCATAATGTAAAATTCCATTATGATGTCATAATGTAACATCCCATTATGATGTCATAATGCAAAATTCCATTATGATGTCATAATGTACCATTCCATTATGATGTCATAATGCAAAATTCCATTATGATGTCATAATGCAATATTCCATTATGATGTCATAATGTAACATTCCATTATGATGTCATAATGCAACATTCCATTATGATGTCATAATGTAACATTCCATTATGATGTCATAATGCAACATTTGATTATGATGTCATAATGCAAAATTCCATTATGATGTCATAATGTAACATTCCATTATGATGTCATAATGCAAAATTCCATTATGATGTCATAATGTAACATTCCATAATGATGTCATAATGCAAAATTCCATTATGATGTCATAATGTAACATTCAATTATGATGTCATAATGTAACATCCCATTATGATGTCATAATGCAACATTCCATTATGATGTCATAATGTAATATCCCATTATGATGTCATAATGCAAAATTCCATTATGATGTCATAATGTAACATTCCATTATGATGTCATAATGCAAAATTCCATTATGATGTCATAATGTAACATTCCATTTTGATGTCATAATGCAAAATTCCATTATGATGTCATAATGTAAAATTCCATTATGATGTCATAATGTAACATTCCATTATGATGTCACAATGCAAAATTCCATTATGATGTCATAATGTAACATTCCATTATGATGTCATAATGCAAAATTCCATTATGATGTCATAATTCAACATTCCATTATGATGTCATAATGCAAAATTCCATTATGATGTCATAATGTAACATTCCATTATGATGTCATAATGCAAAATTCCATTATGATGTCATAATGTAACATTCCATTATGATGTCATAATGCAAAATTCCATTATGATGTCATAATGTAACATCCCATTATGATGTCATAATGCAAAATTCCATTATGATGTCATAATGTAACATCCCATTATGATGTCATAATGCAAAAATTCCATTATGATGTCATAATGTAACATCCCATTATGATGTCATAATGCAAAATTCCATTATGATGTCATAATGCAACATTCCATTATGATGTCATAATGTAACATTCCATTATGATGTCATATTGCAACTTTCCATTATGATGTCATAATTCAAAATTCCATTATGATGTCATAATGTAACATTCCATTATGATGTCATAATGCAAAATTCCATTATGATGTCATAATGTAACATTCCATTATGATGTCATAATGCAAAATTCCATTATGATGTCATAATGTAACATTCCATTATGATGTCATAATGCAAAATTCCATTATGATGTCATAATGTAACATTCCATTATGATGTCATAATGCAAAATTCCATTATGATGTCATAATGCAACATTCCATTATGATGTCATAATGCAAAATTCCATTATGATGTCATAATGTAACATTCCATTATGATGTCATAATGTAACGTCCCATTATGATGTCATAATGCAAAATTCCATTATGATGTCATAATGTAACGTCCCATTATGATGTCATAATGCAAAATTCCATTATGATGTCATAATGTAACATTCCATTATGATGTCATAATGCAAAATTCCATTATGATGTCATAATGTAAAATTCCATTATGATGTCATAATGCAAAATTCCATTATGATGTCATAATGTAAAATTCCATTATGATGTCATATTGCAAAATTCCATTATGATGTCATAATGCAAAATTCCATTATGATGACATAATGTAAAATTCCATTATGATGTCATAATGTAACATCCCATTATGATGTCATAATGCAAAATTCCATTATGATGTCATAATGTAACATTCCATTATGATGTCATAATGCAAAATTCCATTATGATGTCATAATGCAATATTCCATTACGATGTCATAATGTAACATGCCATTATGATGTCATAATGCAACATTCCATTACGATGTCATAATGTAACATTCCATTATGATGTCATAATGCAACATTCGATTATGATGTCATAATGTAAAATTCCATTATGATGTCATAATGCAAAATTCCATTATGATGTCATAATGCAAAATTCCATTATGATGTCATAATGTAAAATTCCATTATGATGTCATAATGCAAAATTCCATTATGATGTCATAATGCAAAATTCCATTATGATGTCATATTGTAAAATTCCATTATGATGTCATAATGCAAAATTCCATTATGATGTCATAATGTAAAATTCCATTATGATGTCATAATGCAAAATTCCATTATGATGTCATAATGTAAAATTCCATTATGATGTCATAATGCAACATTCCATTATGATGTCATAATGCAAGATTCCATTATGATGTCATAATGTAACTATCCATTATGATGTCATAATGTAACATTCCATTATGATGTCATAATGTAACATTCCATTATGATGTCATAATGCAAAATTCCATTATGATGTCATAATGTAACATTCCATTATGATGTCATAATGCAAAATTCCATTATGATGTCATAATGCAAAATTCCATTATGATGTCATAATGCAAAATACCATTATGATGTCATAATGTAACATTCCATTATGATGTCATAATGCAAAATTCCATTATGATGTCATAATGTAACATTCCATTATGATGTCATAATGCAAAATTCCATTATGATGTCATAATGTAATATTCCATTATGATGTCATAATGCAAAATTCCATTATGATGTCATAATGTAACATTCCATTATGATGTCATAATGCAAAATTCCATTATGATGTCATAATGTAACATTCAATTATGATGTCATAATGTAACATCCCATTATGATGTCATAATGCAACATTCCATTATGATGTCATAATGTAATATCCCATTATGATGTCATAATGTAACATTCCATTATGATGTCATAATGCAAAATTCCATTATGATGTCATAATGCAACATTCCATTATGATGTCATAATGCAAAATTCCATTATGATGTCATAATGTAACATTCCATTATGATGTCATAATGTAACGTCCCATTATGATGTCATAATGCAAAATTCCATTATGATGTCATAATCTAACGTCCCATTATGATGTCATAATGCAAAATTCCATTATGATGTCATAATGTAACATTCCATTATGATGTCATAATGCAAAATTCCATTATGATGTCATAATGTAAAATTCCATTATGATGTCATAATGCAAAATTCCATTATGATGTCATAATGCAAAATTCCATTATGATGTCATAATGTAAAATTCCATTATGATGTCATAATGCAAAATTCCATTATGATGTCATAATGCAAAATTCCATTATGATGTCATAATGTAAAATTCCATTATGATGTCATAATGCAAAATTCCATTATGATGTCATAATGTAACATTCCATTATGATGTCATAATGCAAAATTCCATTATGATGTCATAATGCAAAATACTATTATGATGTCATAATGCAAAATTCTATTATGATGTCATAATGTAAAACTCCATTATGATGTCATAATGCAAAATTCCATTATGATGTCATAATGTAAAATTCCATTATGATGTCATAATGCAAATTTCCATTATGAGGTCATAATGCAAAATTTCATTATGATATCATAATGTGACATTCCATTATGATGTCATAATGCTAAATTCCATTATGATGTCATAATGCAAAATTCCATTATGATGTCATAATGTAACATTCCATTATGATGTCATAATGCAAAATTCCATTATGATGTCATAATGCAAAATTCCATTATGATGTCTTAATGTAAAATTCCATTATGATGTCATAATGCAAAATTCCATTATGATGTCATAATGTAAAATTCCATTATGATGTCATAATGTAACATCCCATTATGATGTCATAATGCAAAATTCCATTATGATGTCATAATGTAACATCCCATTATGATGTCATAATGCAAAATTCCATTATGATGTCATAATGTAACATCCCATTATGATGTCATAATGCAAAATTCCATTATGATGTCATAATGCAAAATTCCATTATGATGTCATAATGTAACATTCCATTATGATGTCATAATGCAACATTCCATTATGATGTCATAATGCAAAATTCCATTATGATGTCATAATGTAACATTCCATTATGATGTCATAATGCAAAATTCCATTATGATGTCATAATGTAACATTCCATTATGATGTCATAATGCAAAATTCCATTATGATGTCATATTGCAAAATTCCATTATGATGTCATAATGCAACATTCCATTATGATGTCATATTGCAAAATTCCATTATGATGTCATAATGCAAAATTCCATTATGATGTCATAATGCAACATTCCGTTATGATGTCATAATGCAAAATTCCATTATGATGTCATAATGCAAAATTTCATTATGATGTCATAATGCAAAATTCCATTATGATGTCATAATGTAAAATTCCATTATGATGTCATAATGCAAAATTCCATTATGATGTCATAATGTAACATCCTATTATGATGTCATAATGCAAAATTCCATTATGATGTCATAATGTAGCATTCCATTATGATGTCATAATGCAAAATTCCATTATGATGTCATAATGTTGCATTCCATTATGATGTCATAATGCAAAATTCCATTATGATGTCATAATGCAATATTCCATTATGATGTCATAATGTAACATTCCATTATGATGTCATAATGCAACATTCCATTATGATGTCATAATGTAACATTCCATTATGATGTCATAATGCAACATTCGATTATGATGTCATAATGTAAAATTCCATTATGATGTCATAATGCAAAATTCCATTATGATGTCATAATGCAAAATTCCATTATGATGTCATAATGTAAAATTCCATTATGATGTCATAATGCAAAATTCCATTATGATGTCATAATGCAAAATTCCATTATGATGTCATATTGTAAAATTCCATTATGATGTCATAATGCAAAATTCCATTATGATGTCATATTGTAAAATTCCATTATGATGTCATAATGCAAAATTCCATTATGATGTCATAATGTAAAATTCCATTATGATGTCATAATGCAAAATTCCATTATGATGTCATAATGCAAAATTCCATTATGATGTCATAATGTAACATTCCATTATGATGTCATAATGTAACATTCCATTATGATGTCATAATGCAAAATTCCATTATGATGTCATAATGTAACATTCCATTATGATGTCATAATGCAAAATTCCATTTTGATGTCATAATGCAAAATTCCATTATGATGTAATAATGCTAAATTCCATTATGATGTCATAATGTAACATTCCATTATGATGTCATAATGCAAAATTCCATTATGATGTCATAATGTAACATTCCATTATGATGTCATAATGCAAAACTCCATTATGATGTCATAATGCAAATTTCCATTATGATGTCATCATGCAAAATTCCATTATGATGTCATAATGCAAAATTCCATTATGATGTCATAATGCAAAATTCCATTATGATGTCATAATGCAAAATTCCATTATGATGTCAT
The DNA here is from genome assembly GCF_035609145.1 of Eleutherodactylus coqui. Lineage (NCBI taxonomy): Eukaryota > Metazoa > Chordata > Amphibia > Anura > Eleutherodactylidae > Eleutherodactylus > Eleutherodactylus coqui. The sequence goes on along the minus strand of NC_089843.1, from coordinate 151,238,709 downwards.
AATGCAAAATTCCATTATGATGTCATAATGCAAAATTCCATTATGATGTCATAATGCAAAATTCTATTATGTCATAATGCAAAATTCCATTATGATGTCATAATGCAAAATTCTATTATGTCATAATGCAAAATTCCATTATGATGTCATAATGCAAAATTCCATTATGATGTCATAATGCAAAATTCCATTATGATGTCATAATGCAAAATTCCATTATGATGTCATAATGTAAAATTCCATTATGATGTCATAATGTAAAATTCCATTATGATGTCATAATGCAAAATTCCATTATGATGTCATAATGTAAAATTCCATTATGATGTCATATTGCAAAATTCCATTATGATGTCATAATGCAAAATTCCATTATGATGTCATAATGCAACATTCCATTATGATGTCATAATGCAAAATTCCATTATGATGTCATAATGCAAAATTCCATTATGATGTCATAATGCAAAATTCCATTATGATGTCATAATGCAAAATTCCATTATGATGTCATAATGTAAAATTCCATTATGATGTCATAATGCAAAATTCCATTATGATGTCATAATGTAAAATTCCATTATGATGTCATAATGTAACATCCCATTATGATGTCATAATGCAAAATTCCATTATGATGTCATAATGTAACATTCCATTATGATGTCATAATGCAAAATTCCATTATGATGTCATAATGCAATATTCCATTATGATGTCATAATGTAACATTCCATTATGATGTCATAATGCAACATTCCATTATGATGTCATAATGTAACATTCCATTATGATGTCATAATGCAACATTCGATTATGATGTCATAATGCAAAATTCCATTATGATGTCATAATGTAACATTCCATTATGATGTCATAATGCAAAATTCCATTATTATGTCATAATGTAAAATTCCATTATGATGTCATAATGTAACATCCCATTATGATGTCATAATGCAAAATTCCATTATGATGTCATAATGTACCATTCCATTATGATGTCATAATGCAAAATTCCATTATGATGTCATAATGCAATTTTCCATTATGATGTCATAATGTAACATTCCATTATGATGTCATAATGCAACATTCCATTATGATGTCATAATGTAACATTCCATTATGATGTCATAATGCAACATTTGATTATGATGTCATAATGCAAAATTCCATTATGATGTCATAATGTAACATTCCATTATGATGTCATAATGCAAAATTCCATTATGATGTCATAATGTAACATTCCATAATGATGTCATAATGCAAAATTCCATTATGATGTCATAATGTAACATTCAATTATGATGTCATAATGTAACATCCCATTATGATGTCATAATGCAACATTCCATTATGATGTCATAATGTAATATCCCATTATGATGTCATAATGCAAAATTCCATTATGATGTCATAATGTAACATTCCATTATGATGTCATAATGCAAAATTCCATTATGATGTCATAATGTAACATTCCATTTTGATGTCATAATGCAAAATTCCATTATGATGTCATAATGTAAAATTCCATTATGATGTCATAATGTAACATTCCATTATGATGTCACAATGCAAAATTCCATTATGATGTCATAATGTAACATTCCATTATGATGTCATAATGCAAAATTCCATTATGATGTCATAATTCAACATTCCATTATGATGTCATAATGCAAAATTCCATTATGATGTCATAATGTAACATTCCATTATGATGTCATAATGCAAAATTCCATTATGATGTCATAATGTAACATTCCATTATGATGTCATAATGCAAAATTCCATTATGATGTCATAATGTAACATCCCATTATGATGTCATAATGCAAAATTCCATTATGATGTCATAATGTAACATCCCATTATGATGTCATAATGCAAAAATTCCATTATGATGTCATAATGTAACATCCCATTATGATGTCATAATGCAAAATTCCATTATGATGTCATAATGCAACATTCCATTATGATGTCATAATGTAACATTCCATTATGATGTCATATTGCAACTTTCCATTATGATGTCATAATTCAAAATTCCATTATGATGTCATAATGTAACATTCCATTATGATGTCATAATGCAAAATTCCATTATGATGTCATAATGTAACATTCCATTATGATGTCATAATGCAAAATTCCATTATGATGTCATAATGTAACATTCCATTATGATGTCATAATGCAAAATTCCATTATGATGTCATAATGTAACATTCCATTATGATGTCATAATGCAAAATTCCATTATGATGTCATAATGCAACATTCCATTATGATGTCATAATGCAAAATTCCATTATGATGTCATAATGTAACATTCCATTATGATGTCATAATGTAACGTCCCATTATGATGTCATAATGCAAAATTCCATTATGATGTCATAATGTAACGTCCCATTATGATGTCATAATGCAAAATTCCATTATGATGTCATAATGTAACATTCCATTATGATGTCATAATGCAAAATTCCATTATGATGTCATAATGTAAAATTCCATTATGATGTCATAATGCAAAATTCCATTATGATGTCATAATGTAAAATTCCATTATGATGTCATATTGCAAAATTCCATTATGATGTCATAATGCAAAATTCCATTATGATGACATAATGTAAAATTCCATTATGATGTCATAATGTAACATCCCATTATGATGTCATAATGCAAAATTCCATTATGATGTCATAATGTAACATTCCATTATGATGTCATAATGCAAAATTCCATTATGATGTCATAATGCAATATTCCATTACGATGTCATAATGTAACATGCCATTATGATGTCATAATGCAACATTCCATTACGATGTCATAATGTAACATTCCATTATGATGTCATAATGCAACATTCGATTATGATGTCATAATGTAAAATTCCATTATGATGTCATAATGCAAAATTCCATTATGATGTCATAATGCAAAATTCCATTATGATGTCATAATGTAAAATTCCATTATGATGTCATAATGCAAAATTCCATTATGATGTCATAATGCAAAATTCCATTATGATGTCATATTGTAAAATTCCATTATGATGTCATAATGCAAAATTCCATTATGATGTCATAATGTAAAATTCCATTATGATGTCATAATGCAAAATTCCATTATGATGTCATAATGTAAAATTCCATTATGATGTCATAATGCAACATTCCATTATGATGTCATAATGCAAGATTCCATTATGATGTCATAATGTAACTATCCATTATGATGTCATAATGTAACATTCCATTATGATGTCATAATGTAACATTCCATTATGATGTCATAATGCAAAATTCCATTATGATGTCATAATGTAACATTCCATTATGATGTCATAATGCAAAATTCCATTATGATGTCATAATGCAAAATTCCATTATGATGTCATAATGCAAAATACCATTATGATGTCATAATGTAACATTCCATTATGATGTCATAATGCAAAATTCCATTATGATGTCATAATGTAACATTCCATTATGATGTCATAATGCAAAATTCCATTATGATGTCATAATGTAATATTCCATTATGATGTCATAATGCAAAATTCCATTATGATGTCATAATGTAACATTCCATTATGATGTCATAATGCAAAATTCCATTATGATGTCATAATGTAACATTCAATTATGATGTCATAATGTAACATCCCATTATGATGTCATAATGCAACATTCCATTATGATGTCATAATGTAATATCCCATTATGATGTCATAATGTAACATTCCATTATGATGTCATAATGCAAAATTCCATTATGATGTCATAATGCAACATTCCATTATGATGTCATAATGCAAAATTCCATTATGATGTCATAATGTAACATTCCATTATGATGTCATAATGTAACGTCCCATTATGATGTCATAATGCAAAATTCCATTATGATGTCATAATCTAACGTCCCATTATGATGTCATAATGCAAAATTCCATTATGATGTCATAATGTAACATTCCATTATGATGTCATAATGCAAAATTCCATTATGATGTCATAATGTAAAATTCCATTATGATGTCATAATGCAAAATTCCATTATGATGTCATAATGTAAAATTCCATTATGATGTCATAATGCAACATTCCATTATGATGTCATAATGCAAGATTCCATTATGATGTCATAATGTAACTATCCATTATGATGTCATAATGTAACATTCCATTATGATGTCATAATGTAACATTCCATTATGATGTCATAATGCAAAATTCCATTATGATGTCATAATGTAAAATTCCATTATGATGTCATAATGCAACATTCCATTATGATGTCATAATGCAAAATTCCATTATGATGTCATAATGCAAAATTCCATTATGATGTCATAATGTAACATTCCATTATGATGTCATAATGCAAAATTCCATTATGATGTCATAATGTAACATTCCATTATGATGTCATAATGCAAAATTCCATTATGATGTCATAATGTAATATTCCATTATGATGTCATAATGCAAAATTCCATTATGATGTCATAATGTAACATTCCATTATGATGTCATAATGCAAAATTCCATTATGATGTCATAATGTAACATTCAATTATGATGTCATAATGTAACATCCCATTATGATGTCATAATGCAACATTCCATTATGATGTCATAATGTAATATCCCATTATGATGTCATAATGTAACATTCCATTATGATGTCATAATGCAAAATTCCATTATGATGTCATAATGCAACATTCCATTATGATGTCATAATGCTAAATTCCATTATGATGTCATAATGTAACATTCCATTATGATGTCATAATGTAACGTCCCATTATGATGTCATAATGCAAAATTCCATTATGATGTCATAATGTAACGTCCCATTATGATGTCATAATGCAAAATTCCATTATGATGTCATAATGTAACATTCCATTATGATGTCATAATGCAAAATTCCATTATGATGTCATAATGTAAAATTCCATTATGATGTCATAATGCAAAATTCCATTATGATGTCATAATGTAAAATTCCATTATGATGTCATATTGCAAAATTCCATTATGATGTCATAATGCAAAATTCCATTATGATGTCATAATGTAAAATTCCATTATGATGTCATAATGTAACATCCCATTATGATGTCATAATGCAAAATTCCATTATGATGTCATAATGTAACATTCCATTATGATGTCATAATGCAAAATTCCATTATGATGTCATAATGTAACATTCCATTATGATGTCATAATGCAAAATTCCATTATGATGTCATAATGTAACATCCCATTATGATGTCATAATGCAAATTTCCATTATGATGTCATAATGTAACATCCCATTATGATGTCATAATGCAAAAATTCCATTATGATGTCATAATGTAACATCCCATTATGATGTCATAATGCAAAATTCCATTATGATGTCATAATGCAACATTCCATTATGATGTCATAATGTAACATTCCATTATGATGTCATATTGCAACTTTCCATTATGATGTCATAATTCAAAATTCCATTATGATGTCATAATGTAACATTCCATTATGATGTCATAATGCAAAATTCCATTATGATGTCATATTGTAAAATTCCATTATGATGTCATAATGCAAAATTCCATTATGATGTCATAATGTAAAATTCCATTATGATGTCATAATGCAAAATTCCATTATGATGTCATAATGTAAAATTCCATTATGATGTCATAATGCAACATTCCATTATGATGTCATAATGCAAGATTCCATTATGATGTCATAATGTAACTATCCATTATGATGTCATAATGTAACATTCCATTATGATGTCATAATGTAACATTCCATTATGATGTCATAATGCAAAATTCCATTATGATGTCATAATGTAACATTCCATTATGATGTCATAATGCAAAATTCCATTATGATGTCATAATGCAAAATTCCATTATGATGTCATAATGCAAAATACCATTATGATGTCATAATGTAACATTCCATTATGATGTCATAATGCAAAATTCCATTATGATGTCATAATGTAACATTCCATTATGATGTCATAATGCAAAATTCCATTATGATGTCATAATGTAATATTCCATTATGATGTCATAATGCAAAATTCCATTATGATGTCATAATGTAACATTCCATTATGATGTCATAATGCAAAATTCCATTATGATGTCATAATGTAACATTCAATTATGATGTCATAATGTAACATCCCATTATGATGTCATAATGCAACATTCCATTATGATGTCATAATGTAATATCCCATTATGATGTCATAATGTAACATTCCATTATGATGTCATAATGCAAAATTCCATTATGATGTCATAATGCAACATTCCATTATGATGTCATAATGCAAAATTCCATTATGATGTCATAATGTAACATTCCATTATGATGTCATAATGTAACGTCCCATTATGATGTCATAATGCAAAATTCCATTATGATGTCATAATCTAACGTCCCATTATGATGTCATAATGCAAAATTCCATTATGATGTCATAATGTAACATTCCATTATGATGTCATAATGCAAAATTCCATTATGATGTCATAATGTAAAATTCCATTATGATGTCATAATGCAAAATTCCATTATGATGTCATAATGTAAAATTCCATTATGATGTCATAATGCAACATTCCATTATGATGTCATAATGCAAGATTCCATTATGATGTCATAATGTAACTATCCATTATGATGTCATAATGTAACATTCCATTATGATGTCATAATGTAACATTCCATTATGATGTCATAATGCAAAATTCCATTATGATGTCATAATGTAAAATTCCATTATGATGTCATAATGCAACATTCCATTATGATGTCATAATGCAAAATTCCATTATGATGTCATAATGCAAAATTCCATTATGATGTCATAATGTAACATTCCATTATGATGTCATAATGCAAAATTCCATTATGATGTCATAATGTAACATTCCATTATGATGTCATAATGCAAAATTCCATTATGATGTCATAATGTAATATTCCATTATGATGTCATAATGCAAAATTCCATTATGATGTCATAATGTAACATTCCATTATGATGTCATAATGCAAAATTCCATTATGATGTCATAATGTAACATTCAATTATGATGTCATAATGTAACATCCCATTATGATGTCATAATGCAACATTCCATTATGATGTCATAATGTAATATCCCATTATGATGTCATAATGTAACATTCCATTATGATGTCATAATGCAAAATTCCATTATGATGTCATAATGCAACATTCCATTATGATGTCATAATGCAAAATTCCATTATGATGTCATAATGTAACATTCCATTATGATGTCATAATGTAACGTCCCATTATGATGTCATAATGCAAAATTCCATTATGATGTCATAATGTAACGTCCCATTATGATGTCATAATGCAAAATTCCATTATGATGTCATAATGTAACATTCCATTATGATGTCATAATGCAAAATTCCATTATGATGTCATAATGTAAAATTCCATTATGATGTCATAATGCAAAATTCCATTATGATGTCATAATGTAAAATTCCATTATGATGTCATATTGCAAAATTCCATTATGATGTCATAATGCAAAATTCCATTATGATGTCATAATGTAAAATTCCATTATGATGTCATAATGTAACATCCCATTATGATGTCATAATGCAAAATTCCATTATGATGTCATAATGTAACATTCCATTATGATGTCATAATGCAAAATTCCATTATGATGTCATAATGTAACATTCCATTATGATGTCATAATGCAAAATTCCATTATGATGTCATAATGTAACATCCCATTATGATGTCATAATGCAAATTTCCATTATGATGTCATAATGTAACATCCCATTATGATGTCATAATGCAAAAATTCCATTATGATGTCATAATGTAACATCCCATTATGATGTCATAATGCAAAATTCCATTATGATGTCATAATGCAACATTCCATTATGATGTCATAATGTAACATTCCATTATGATGTCATATTGCAACTTTCCATTATGATGTCATAATTCAAAATTCCATTATGATGTCATAATGTAACATTCCATTATGATGTCATAATGCAAAATTCCATTATGATGTCATAATGTAACATTCCATTATGATGTCATAATGCAAAATTCCATTATGATGTCATAATGTAACATTCCATTATGATGTCATAATGCAAAATTCCATTATGATGTCATAATGTAACATTCCATTATGATGTCATAATGCAAAATTCCATTATGATGTCATAATGTAACATTCCATTATGATGTCATAATGTAACGTCCCATTATGATGTCATAATGCAAAATTCCATTATGATGTCATAATGTAACGTCCCATTATGATGTCATAATGCAAAATTCCATTATGATGTCATAATGTAACATTCCATTATGATGTCATAATGCAAAATTCCATTATGATGTCATAATGTAAAATTCCATTATGATGTCATAATGCAAAATTCCATTATGATGTCATAATGTAAAATTCCATTATGATGTCATATTGCAAAATTCCATTATGATGTCATAATGCAAAATTCCATTATGATGTCATAATGTAAAATTCCATTATGATGTCATAATGTAACATCCCATTATGATGTCATAATGCAAAATTCCATTATGATGTCATAATGTAACATTCCATTATGATGTCATAATGCAAAATTCCATTATGATGTCATAATGCAATATTCCATTACGATGTCATAATGTAACATGCCATTATGATGTCATAATGCAACATTCCATTATGATGTCATAATGTAACATTCCATTATGATGTCATAATGCAACATTCGATTATGATGTCATAATGTAAAATTCCATTATGATGTCATAATGCAAAATTCCATTATGATGTCATAATGCAAAATTCCATTATGATGTCATAATGTAAAATTCCATTATGATGTCATAATGCAAAATTCCATTATGATGTCATAATGCAAAATTCCATTATGATGTCATATTGTAAAATTCCATTATGATGTCATAATGCAAAATTCCATTATGATGTCATAATGTAAAATTCCATTATGATGTCATAATGCAAAATTCCATTATGATGTCATAATGTAAAATTCCATTATGATGTCATAATGCAACATTCCATTATGATGTCATAATGCAAAATTCCATTATGATGTCATAATGCAAAATTCCATTATGATGTCATAATGTAACATTCCATTATGATGTCATAATGCAAAATTCCATTATGATGTCATAATGTAACATTCCATTATGATGTCATAATGCAAAATTCCATTATGATGTCATAATGTAATATTCCATTATGATGTCATAATGCAAAATTCCATTATGATGTCATAATGTAACATTCAATTATGATGTCATAATGTAACATCCCATTATGATGTCATAATGCAACATTCCATTATGATGTCATAATGTAATATCCCATTATGATGTCATAATGTAACATTCCATTATGATGTCATAATGCAAAATTCCATTATGATGTCATAATGCAACATTCCATTATGATGTCATAATGCAAAATTCCATTATGATGTCATAATGTAACATTCCATTATGATGTCATAATGTAACGTCCCATTATGATGTCATAATGCAAAATTCCATTATGATGTCATAATGTAACGTCCCATTATGATGTCATAATGCAAAATTCCATTATGATGTCATAATGTAACATTCCATTATGATGTCATAATGCAAAATTCCATTATGATGTCATAATGTAACATTCCATTATGATGTCATAATGCAAAATTCCATTATGATGTCATAATGTAAAATTCCATTATGATGTCATATTGCAAAATTCCATTATGATGTCATAATGCAAAATTCCATTATGATGTCATAATGTAAAATTCCATTATGATGTCATAATGTAACATCCCATTATGATGTCATAATGCAAAATTCCATTATGATGTCATAATGTAACATTCCATTATGATGTCATAATGCAAAATTCCATTATGATGTCATAATGTAACATTCCATTATGATGTCATAATGCAAAATTCCATTATGATGTCATAATGTAACATCCCATTATGATGTCATAATGCAAAATTCCATTATGATGTCATAATGTAACATCCCATTATGATGTCATAATGCAAAAATTCCATTATGATGTCATAATGTAACATCCCATTATGATGTCATAATGCAAAATTCCATTATGATGTCATAATGCAACATTCCATTATGATGTCATAATGTAACATTCCATTATGATGTCATATTGCAACTTTCCATTATGACGTCATAATTCAAAATTCCATTATGATGTCATAATGTAACATTCCATTATGATGTCATAATGCAAAATTCCATTATGATGTCATAATGTAACATTCCATTATGATGTCATAATGCAAAATTCCATTATGATGTCATAATGTAACATTCCATTATGATGTCATAATGCAAAATTCCATTATGATGTCATAATGTAACATTCCATTATGATGTCATAATGCAAAATTCCATTATGATGTCATAATGCAACATTCCATTATGATGTCATAATGTAACGTCCCATTATGATGTCATAATGCAAAATTCCATTATGATGTCATAATGTAACATTCCATTATGATGTCATAATGCAAAATTCCATTATGATGTCATAATGTAACATTCAATTATGATGTCATAATGTAACATCCCATTATGATGTCATAATGCAACATTCCATTATGATGTCATAATGTAATATCCCATTATGATGTCATAATGTAACATTCCATTATGATGTCATAATGCAAAATTCCATTATGATGTCATAATGCAACATTCCATTATGATGTCATAATGCAAAATTCCATTATGATGTCATAATGTAACATTCCATTATGATGTCATAATGCAAAATTCCATTATGATGTCATAATGTAAAATTCCATTATGATGTCATAATGCAAAATTCCATTATGATGTCATAATGTAAAATTCCATTATGATGTCATATTGCAAAATTCCATTATGATGTCATAATGCAAAATTCCATTATGATGTCATAATGTAAAATTCCATTATGATGTCATAATGTAACATCCCATTATGATGTCATAATGCAAAATTCCATTATGATGTCATAATGTAACATTCCATTATGATGTCATAATGCAAAATTCCATTATGATGTCATAATGTAACATTTCATTATGATGTCATAATGCAAAATTCCATTATGATGTCATAATGTAACATTCCATTATGATGTCATAATGCAAAATTCCATTATGATGTCATAATGCAAAATTCCATTATGATGTAATAATGCAAAATTCCATTATGATGTCATAATGTAACATTCCATTATGATGTCATAATGCAAAATTCCATTATGATGTCATAATGTAACATTCCATTATGATGTCATAATGCAAAATTCCATTATGATGTCATAATGTAACATTCAATTATGATGTCATAATGTAACATCCCATTATGATGTCATAATGCAACATTCCATTATGATGTCATAATGTAATATCCCATTATGATGTCATAATGTAACATTCCATTATGATGTCATAATGCAAAATTCCATTATGATGTCATAATGCAACATTCCATTATGATGTCATAATGCAAAATTCCATTATGATGTCATAATGTAACATTCCATTATGATGTCATAATGTAACGTCCCATTATGATGTCATAATGCAAAATTCCATTATGATGTCATAATGTAACATTCCATTATGATGTCATAATGCAAAATTCCATTATGATGTCATAATGTAACATTCCATTATGATGTCATAATGCAAAATTCCATTATGATGTCATAATGTAAAATTCCATTATGATGTCATATTGCAAAATTCCATTATGATGTCATAATGCAAAATTCCATTATGATGTCATAATGTAAAATTCCATTATGATGTCATAATGTAACATCCCATTATGATGTCATAATGCAAAATTCCATTATGATGTCATAATGTAAAATTCCATTATGATGTCATAATGCAAAATTCCATTATGATGTCATAATGCAAAATTCCATTATGATGTCATAATGCAATATTCCATTACGATGTCATAATGTAACATGCCATTATGATGTCATAATGCAACATTCCATTATGATGTCATAATGTAACATTCCATTATGATGTCATAATGCAACATTCGATTATGATGTCATAATGTGAAATTCCATTATGTCATAATGCAAAATTCCATTATGTCATAATGCAAAATTCCATTATGATGTCATAATGCAAAATTCCATTATGATGTCATAATGTAAAATTCCATTATGATGTCATAATGCAAAATTCCATTATGATGTCATAATGCAAAATTCCATTATGATGTCATATTGTAAAATTCCATTATGATGTCATAATGCAAAATTCCATTATGATGTCATAATGTAAAATTCCATTATGATGTCATAATGCAAAATTCCATTATGATGTCATAATGTAAAATTCCATTATGATGTCATAATGCAAAATTCCATTATGATGTCATAATGCAAGATTCCATTATGATGTCATAATGTAACTATCCATTATGATGTCATAATGTAACATTCCGTTATGATGTCATAATGTAACATTCCATTATGATGTCATAATGCAAAATTCCATTATGATGTCATAATGTAACATTCCATTATGATGTCATAATGCAAAATTCCATTATGATGTCATAATGCAAAATTCCATTATGATGTAATAATGCAAAATTCCATTATGATGTCATAATGTAACATTCCATTATGATGTCATAATGCAAAATTCCATTATGATGTCATAATGTAACATTCCATTATGATGTCATAATGCAAAATTCCATTATGATGTCATAATGTAACATTCCATTATGATGTCATAATGCAAAATTCCATTATGATGTCATAATGTAACATTCAATTATGATCTCATAATGTAACATCCCATTATGATGTCATAATGCAACATTCCATTATGATGTCATAATGTAATATCCCATTATGATGTCATAATGTAACATTCCATTATGATGTCATAATGCAAAATTCCATTATGATGTCATAATGTAAAATTCCATTATGATGTCATAATGTAACATTCCATTATGATGTCACAATGCAAAATTCCATTATGATGTCATAATGTAACATTCCATTATGATGTCATAATGTGACATTCCATTATGATGTCATAATTTAACATTCCATTATGATGTCATAATGCAAAATTCCATTATGATGTCATAATGTAACATTCCATTATGATGTCATAATGCAAAATTCCATTATGATGTCATAATGTAACATTCCATTATGATGTCATAATGCAAAATTCCATTATGATGTCATAATGTAACATCCCATTATGATGTCATAATGCAAAATTCCATTATGATGTCATAATGTAACATCCCATTATGATGTCATAATGCAAAAATTCCATTATGATGTCATAATGTAACATCCCATTATGATGTCATAATGCAAAATTCCATTATGATGTCATAATGCAACATTCCATTATGATGTCATAATGTAACATTCCATTATGATGTCATATTGCAACTTTCCATTATGATGTCATAATTCAAAATTCCATTATGATGCCATAATGTAACATTCCATTATGATGTCATAATGCAAAATTCCATTATGATGTCATAATGTAACATTCCATTATGATGTCATAATGCAAAATTCCATTATGATGTCATAATGTAACATTCCATTATGATGTCATAATGCAAAATTCCATTATGATGTCATAATGTAACATTCCAATATGATGTCATAATGCAAAATTCCATTATGATGTCATAATGCAACATTCCATTATGATGTCATAATGCAAAATTCCATTATGATGTCATAATGCAACATTCCATTATGATGTCATAATGTAACATTCCATTATGATGTCATAATGCAACATTCCATTATGATGTCATAATGTAACATTCCATTATGATGTCATAATGCAACATTCCATTATGATGTCATAATGTAACATTCCATTATGATGTCATAATGCAACATTCCATTATGATGTCATAATGCAAAATTCTATTATGATGTCATAATGTAACATTCCATTATGATGTCATAATGCAAAATTCCATTATGATGTCATAATGTAACAGTCCATTATGATGTCATAATGCAAAATTCCATTATGATGTCATAATGTAACATTCCATTATGATGTCATAATGTAACGTCCCATTATGATGTCATAACGCAAAATTCCATTATGATGTCATAATGTAACGTCCCATTTTGATGTCATAATGCAAAATTCCATTATGATGTCATAATGTAACATTCCATTATGATGTCATAATGCAAAATTCCATTATGATGTCATAATGTAAAATTCCATTATGATGTCATAATGCAAAATTCCATTATGATGTCATAATGTAAAATTCCATTATGATGTCATAATGTAACATTCCATTATGATGTCATAATGCAAAATTCCATTATGATGTCATAATGTAACATTCCATTATGATGTCATAATGCAAAATTCCATTATGATGTCATAATGTAACATTCCATTATGATGTCATAATGCAAAATTCCATTATGATGTCATAATGCAAAATTCCATTATGATGTCATAATGCAATATTCCATTACGATGTCATAATGTAACATGCCATTATGATGTCATAATGCAACATTCCATTATGATGTCATAATGTAACATTCCATTATGATGTCATAATGCAAAATTCCATTATGATGTCATAATGTAACATTCGATTATGATGTCATAATGCAAAATTCCATTATGATGTCATAATGTAACATTCCATTATGATGTCATAATGCAAAATTCCATTATGATGTCATAATGTAACATTCAATTATGATGGCATAATGTAACATCCCATTATGATGTCATAATGCAACATTCCATTATGATGTCATAATGTAATATCCCATTATGATGTCATAATGTAACATTCCATTATGATGTCATAATGCAAAATTCCATTATGATGTCATAATGTAACGTCCCATTATGATGTCATAATGCAAAATTCCATTATGATGTCATAATGTAACGTCCCATTATGATGTCATAATGCAAAATTCCATTATGATGTCATAATGTAACATTCCATTATGATGTCATAATGCAAAATTCCATTATGATGTCATAATGTAACATTCCATTATGATGTCATAATGCAAAATTCCATTATGATGTCATAATGTAAAATTCCATTATGATGTCATATTGCAAAATTCCATTATGATGTCATAATGCAAAATTCCATTATGATGTCATAATGTAACATTCCATTATGATGTCATAATGCAAAATTCCATTATGATGTCATAATGTAACATTCCATTATGATGTCATAATGCAAAATTCCATTATGATGTCATAATGTAACATCCCATTATGATGTCATAATGCAAAATTCCATTATGATGTCATAATGTAACATCCCATTATGATGTCATATTGCAAAATTCCATTATGATGTCATAATGCAAAATTCCATTATGATGACATAATGTAAAATTCCATTATGATGTCATAATGTAACATCCCATTATGATGTCATAATGCAAAATTCCATTATGATGTCATAATGTAACATTCCATTATGATGTCATAATGCAAAATTCCATTATGATGTCATAATGCAATATTCCATTACGATGTCATAATGTAACATGCCATTATGATGTCATAATGCAACATTCCATTACGATGTCATAATGTAACATTCCATTATGATGTCATAATGCAACATTCGATTATGATGTCATAATGTAAAATTCCATTATGATGTCATAATGCAAAATTCCATTATGATGTCATAATGCAAAATTCCATTATGATGTCATAATGTAAAATTCCATTATGATGTCATAATGCAAAATTCCATTATGATGTCATAATGCAAAATTCCATTATGATGTCATATTGTAAAATTCCATTATGATGTCATAATGCAAAATTCCATTATGATGTCATAATGTAAAATTCCATTATGATGTCATAATGCAAAATTCCATTATGATGTCATAATGTAAAATTCCATTATGATGTCATAATGCAACATTCCATTATGATGTCATAATGCAAGATTCCATTATGATGTCATAATGTAACTATCCATTATGATGTCATAATGTAACATTCCATTATGATGTCATAATGTAACATTCCATTATGATGTCATAATGCAAAATTCCATTATGATGTCATAATGTAACATTCCATTATGATGTCATAATGCAAAATTCCATTATGATGTCATAATGCAAAATTCCATTATGATGTCATAATGCAAAATTCCATTATGATGTCATAATGTAACATTCCATTATGATGTCATAATGCAAAATTCCATTATGATGTCATAATGTAATATTCCATTATGATGTCATAATGCAAAATTCCATTATGATGTCATAATGTAACATTCCATTATGATGTCATAATGCAAAATTCCATTATGATGTCATAATGTAACATTCAATTATGATGTCATAATGTAACATCCCATTATGATGTCATAATGCAACATTCCATTATGATGTCATAATGTAATATCCCATTATGATGTCATAATGTAACATTCCATTATGATGTCATAATGCAAAATTCCATTATGATGTCATAATGCAACATTCCATTATGATGTCATAATGCAAAATTCCATTATGATGTCATAATGTAACATTCCATTATGATGTCATAATGTAACGTCCCATTATGATGTCATAATGCAAAATTCCATTATGATGTCATAATGTAACGTCCCATTATGATGTCATAATGCAAAATTCCATTATGATGTCATAATGTAAAATTCCATTATGATGTCATAATGCAAAATTCCATTATGATGTCATAATGTAAAATTCCATTATGATGTCATATTGCAAAATTCCATTATGATGTCATAATGCAAAATGCCATTATGATGTCATAATGTAAAATTCCATTATGATGTCATAATGTAACATCCCATTATGATGTCATAATGCAAAATTCCATTATGATGTCATAATGAAACATTCCATTATGATGTCATAATGCAAAATTCCATTATGATGTCATAATGTAACATTCCATTATGATGTCATAATGCAAAATTCCATTATGATGTCATAATGTAACATCCCATTATGATGTCATAATGCAAATTTCCATTATGATGTCATAATGTAACATCCCATTATGATGTCATAATGCAAAAATTCCATTATGATGTCATAATGTAACATCCCATTATGATGTCATAATGCAAAATTCCATTATGATGTCATAATGCAACATTCCATTATGATGTCATAATGTAACATTCCATTATGATGTCATATTGCAACTTTCCATTATGATGTCATAATTCAAAATTCCATTATGATGTCATAATGTAACATTCCATTATGATGTCATAATGCAAAATTCCATTATGATGTCATAATGTAACATTCCATTATGATGTCATAATGCAAAATTCCATTATGATGTCATAATGTAACATTCCATTATGATGTCATAATGCAAAATTCCATTATGATGTCATAATGTAACATTCCATTATGATGTCATAATGCAAAATTCCATTATGATGTCATAATGTAACATTCCATTATGATGTCATAATGTAACGTCCCATTATGATGTCATAATGCAAAATTCCATTATGATGTCATAATGTAACGTCCCATTATGATGTCATAATGCAAAATTCCATTATGATGTCATAATGTAACATTCCATTATGATGTCATAATGCAAAATTCCATTATGATGTCATAATGTAAAATTCCATTATGATGTCATAATGCAAAATTCCATTATGATGTCATAATGTA
This sequence comes from Eleutherodactylus coqui, assembly GCF_035609145.1. Taxonomy (NCBI): domain Eukaryota; kingdom Metazoa; phylum Chordata; class Amphibia; order Anura; family Eleutherodactylidae; genus Eleutherodactylus; species Eleutherodactylus coqui. Next base: position 151,220,795 of record NC_089843.1, on the reverse strand, counting down.
AAATTCCATTATGATGTCATATTGCAAAATTCCATTATGATGTCATAATGCAAAATTCCATTATGATGTCATAATGTAAAATTCCATTATGATGTCATAATGTAACATCCCATTATGATGTCATAATGCAAAATTCCATTATGATGTCATAATGTAACATTCCATTATGATGTCATAATGCAAAATTCCATTATGATGTCATAATGCAATATTCCATTACGATGTCATAATGTAACATGCCATTATGATGTCATAATGCAACATTCCATTATGATGTCATAATGTAACATTCCATTATGATGTCATAATGCAACATTCGATTATGATGTCATAATGTAAAATTCCATTATGATGTCATAATGCAAAATTCCATTATGATGTCATAATGCAAAATTCCATTATGATGTCATAATGTAAACTTCCATTATGATGTCATAATGCAAAATTCCATTATGATGTCATAATGCAAAATTCCATTATGATGTCATATTGTAAAATTCCATTATGATGTCATAATGCAAAATTCCATTATGATGTCATAATGTAAAATTCCATTATGATGTCATAATGCAAAATTCCATTATGATGTCATAATGTAAAATTCCATTATGATGTCATAATGCAACATTCCATTATGATGTCATAATGCAAGATTCCATTATGATGTCATAATGTAACTATCCATTATGATGTCATAATGTAACATTCCATTATGATGTCATAATGTAACATTCCATTATGATGTCATAATGCAAAATTCCATTATGATGTCATAATGTAACATTCCATTATGATGTCATAATGCAAAATTCCATTATGATGTAATAATGCAAAATTCCATTATGATGTCATAATGTAACATTCCATTATGATGTCATAATGCAAAATTCCATTATGATGTCATAATGTAACATTCCATTATGATGTCATAATGCAAAATTCCATTATGATGTCATAATGTAACATTCCATTATGATGTCATAATGCAAAATTCCATTATGATGTCATAATGTAACATTCAATTATGATGTCATAATGTAACATCCCATTATGATGTCATAATGCAACATTCCATTATGATGTCATAATGTAATATCCCATTATGATGTCATAATGTAACATTCCATTATGATGTCATAATGCAAAATTCCATTATGATGTCATAATGCAACATTCCATTATGATGTCATAATGCAAAATTCCATTATGATGTCATAATGTAACATTCCATTATGATGTCATAATGTAACGTCCCATTATGATGTCATAATGCAAAATTCCATTATGATGTCATAATGTAACGTCCCATTATGATGTCATAATGCAAAATTCCATTATGATGTCATAATGTAACATTCCATTATGATGTCATAATGCAAAATTCCATTATGATGTCATAATGTAACATTCCATTATGATGTCATAATGCAAAATTCCATTATGATGTCATAATGTAAAATTCCATTATGATGTCATAATGCAAAATTCCATTATGATGTCATAATGTAACATTCCATTATGATGTCATAATGCAAAATTCCATTATGATGTCATAATGTAACATTCCATTATGATGTCATAATGCAAAATTCCATTATGATGTCATAATGTAACATTCCATTATGATGTCATAATGCAAAATTCCATTATGATGTCATAATGCAAAATTCCATTATGATGTCATAATGCAATATTCCATTACGATGTCATAATGTAACATGCCATTATGATGTCATAATGCAACATTCCATTATGATGTCATAATGTAACATTCCATTATGATGTCATAATGCAAAATTCCATTATGATGTCATAATGTAACATTCGATTATGATGTCATAATGCAAAATTCCATTATGATGTCATAATGTAACATTCCATTATGATGTCATAATGCAAAATTCCATTATGATGTCATAATGTAACATTCAATTATGATGTCATAATGTAACATCCCATTATGATGTCATAATGCAACATTCCATTATGATGTCATAATGTAATATCCCATTATGATGTCATAATGTAACATTCCATTATGATGTCATAATGCAAAATTCCATTATGATGTCATAATGTAACGTCCCATTATGATGTCATAATGCAAAATTCCATTATGATGTCATAATGTAACGTCCCATTATGATGTCATAATGCAAAATTCCATTATGATGTCATAATGTAACATTCCATTATGATGTCATAATGCAAAATTCCATTATGATGTCATAATGTAACATTCCATTATGATGTCATAATGCAAAATTCCATTATGATGTCATAATGTAAAATTCCATTATGATGTCATATTGCAAAATTCCATTATGATGTCATAATGCAAAATTCCATTATGATGTCATAATGTAACATTCCATTATGATGTCATAATGCAAAATTCCATTATGATGTCATAATGTAACATTCCATTATGATGTCATAATGCAAAATTCCATTATGATGTCATAATGTAACATCCCATTATGATGTCATAATGCAAAATTCCATTATGATGTCATAATGTAACATCCCATTATGATGTCATATTGCAAAATTCCATTATGATGTCATAATGCAAAATTCCATTATGATGACATAATGTAAAATTCCATTATGATGTCATAATGTAACATCCCATTATGATGTCATAATGCAAAATTCCATTATGATGTCATAATGTAACATTCCATTATGATGTCATAATGCAAAATTCCATTATGATGTCATAATGCAATATTCCATTACGATGTCATAATGTAACATGCCATTATGATGTCATAATGCAACATTCCATTACGATGTCATAATGTAACATTCCATTATGATGTCATAATGCAACATTCGATTATGATGTCATAATGTAAAATTCCATTATGATGTCATAATGCAAAATTCCATTATGATGTCATAATGCAAAATTCCATTATGATGTCATAATGTAAAATTCCATTATGATGTCATAATGCAAAATTCCATTATGATGTCATAATGCAAAATTCCATTATGATGTCATATTGTAAAATTCCATTATGATGTCATAATGCAAAATTCCATTATGATGTCATAATGTAAAATTCCATTATGATGTCATAATGCAAAATTCCATTATGATGTCATAATGTAAAATTCCATTATGATGTCATAATGCAACATTCCATTATGATGTCATAATGCAAGATTCCATTATGATGTCATAATGTAACTATCCATTATGATGTCATAATGTAACATTCCATTATGATGTCATAATGTAACATTCCATTATGATGTCATAATGCAAAATTCCATTATGATGTCATAATGTAACATTCCATTATGATGTCATAATGCAAAATTCCATTATGATGTCATAATGCAAAATTCCATTATGATGTCATAATGCAAAATTCCATTATGATGTCATAATGTAACATTCCATTATGATGTCATAATGCAAAATTCCATTATGATGTCATAATGTAACATTCCATTATGATGTCATAATGCAAAATTCCATTATGATGTCATAATGTAATATTCCATTATGATGTCATAATGCAAAATTCCATTATGATGTCATAATGTAACATTCCATTATGATGTCATAATGCAAAATTCCATTATGATGTCATAATGTAACATTCAATTATGATGTCATAATGTAACATCCCATTATGATGTCATAATGCAACATTCCATTATGATGTCATAATGTAATATCCCATTATGATGTCATAATGTAACATTCCATTATGATGTCATAATGCAAAATTCCATTATGATGTCATAATGCAACATTCCATTATGATGTCATAATGCAAAATTCCATTATGATGTCATAATGTAACATTCCATTATGATGTCATAATGTAACGTCCCATTATGATGTCATAATGCAAAATTCCATTATGATGTCATAATGTAACGTCCCATTATGATGTCATAATGCAAAATTCCATTATGATGTCATAATGTAAAATTCCATTATGATGTCATAATGCAAAATTCCATTATGATGTCATAATGTAAAATTCCATTATGATGTCATATTGCAAAATTCCATTATGATGTCATAATGCAAAATTCCATTATGATGTCATAATGTAAAATTCCATTATGATGTCATAATGTAACATCCCATTATGATGTCATAATGCAAAATTCCATTATGATGTCATAATGTAACATTCCATTATGATGTCATAATGCAAAATTCCATTATGATGTCATAATGTAACATTCCATTATGATGTCATAATGCAAAATTCCATTATGATGTCATAATGTAACATCCCATTATGATGTCATAATGCAAATTTCCATTATGATGTCATAATGTAACATCCCATTATGATGTCATAATGCAAAAATTCCATTATGATGTCATAATGTAACATCCCATTATGATGTCATAATGCAAAATTCCATTATGATGTCATAATGCAACATTCCATTATGATGTCATAATGTAACATTCCATTATGATGTCATATTGCAACTTTCCATTATGATGTCATAATTCAAAATTCCATTATGATGTCATAATGTAACATTCCATTATGATGTCATAATTCAAAATTCCATTATGATGTCATAATGTAACATTCCATTATGATGTCATAATGCAAAATTCCATTATGATGTCATAATGTAACATTCCATTATGATGTCATAATGCAAAATTCCATTATGATGTCATAATGTAACATTCCATTATGATGTCATAATGCAAAATTCCATTATGATGTCATAATGTAACATTCCATTATGATGTCATAATGCAAAATTCCATTATGATGTCATAATGTAACATTCCATTATGATGTCATAATGTAACGTCCCATTATGATGTCATAATGCAAAATTCCATTATGATGTCATAATGTAACGTCCCATTATGATGTCATAATGCAAAATTCCATTATGATGTCATAATGTAACATTCCATTATGATGTCATAATGCAAAATTCCATTATGATGTCATAATGTAAAATTCCATTATGATGTCATAATGCAAAATTCCATTATGATGTCATAATGTAAAATTCCATTATGATGTCATATTGCAAAATTCCATTATGATGTCATAATGCAAAATTCCATTATGATGTCATAATGTAAAATTCCATTATGATGTCATAATGTAACATCCCATTATGATGTCATAATGCAAAATTCCATTATGATGTCATAATGTAACATTCCATTATGATGTCATAATGCAAAATTCCATTATGATGTCATAATGCAATATTCCATTACGATGTCATAATGTAACATGCCATTATGATGTCATAATGCAACATTCCATTATGATGTCATAATGTAACATTCCATTATGATGTCATAATGCAACATTCGATTATGATGTCATAATGTAAAATTCCATTATGATGTCATAATGCAAAATTCCATTATGATGTCATAATGCAAAATTCCATTATGATGTCATAATGTAAAATTCCATTATGATGTCATAATGCAAAATTCCATTATGATGTCATAATGCAAAATTCCATTATGATGTCATATTGTAAAATTCCATTATGATGTCATAATGCAAAATTCCATTATGATGTCATAATGTAAAATTCCATTATGATGTCATAATGCAAAATTCCATTATGATGTCATAATGTAAAATTCCATTATGATGTCATAATGCAACATTCCATTATGATGTCATAATGCAAGATTCCATTATGATGTCATAATGTAACTATCCATTATGATGTCATAATGTAACATTCCATTATGATGTCATAATGTAACATTCCATTATGATGTCATAATGCAAAATTCCATTATGATGTCATAATGTAACATTCCATTATGATGTCATAATGCAAAATTCCATTATGATGTAATAATGCAAAATTCCATTATGATGTCATAATGTAACATTCCATTATGATGTCATAATGCAAAATTCCATTATGATGTCATAATGTAACATTCCATTATGATGTCATAATGCAAAATTCCATTATGATGTCATAATGTAACATTCCATTATGATGTCATAATGCAAAATTCCATTATGATGTCATAATGTAACATTCAATTATGATGTCATAATGTAACATCCCATTATGATGTCATAATGCAACATTCCATTATGATGTCATAATGTAATATCCCATTTTGATGTCATAATGTAACATTCCATTATGATGTCATAATGCAAAATTCCATTATGATGTCATAATGCAACATTCCATTATGATGTCATAATGCAAAATTCCATTATGATGTCATAATGTAACATTCCATTATGATGTCATAATGTAACGTCCCATTATGATGTCATAATGCAAAATTCCATTATGATGTCATAATGTAACGTCCCATTATGATGTCATAATGCAAAATTCCATTATGATGTCATAATGTAACATTCCATTATGATGTCATAATGCAAAATTCCATTATGATGTCATAATGTAACATTCCATTATGATGTCATAATGCAAAATTCCATTATGATGTCATAATGTAAAATTCCATTATGATGTCATATTGCAAAATTCCATTATGATGTCATAATGCAAAATTCCATTATGATGTCATAATGTAAAATTCCATTATGATGTCATAATGTAACATCCCATTATGATGTCATAATGCAAAATTCCATTATGATGTCATAATGTAACATTCCATTATGATGTCATAATGCAAAATTCCATTATGATGTCATAATGTAACATTCCATTATGATGTCATAATGCAAAATTCCATTATGATGTCATAATGTAACATCCCATTATGATGTCATAATGCAAAATTCCATTATGATGTCATAATGTAACATCCCATTATGATGTCATAATGCAAAATTCCATTATGATGTCATAATGTAACATCCCATTATGATGTCATAATGCAAAATTCCATTATGATGTCATAATGTAACATCCCATTATGATGTCATAATGCAAAAATTCCATTATGATGTCATAATGTAACATCCCATTATGATGTCATAATGCAAAATTCCATTATGATGTCATAATGCAACATTCCATTATGATGTCATAATGTAACATTCCATTATGATGTCATATTGCAACTTTCCATTATGATGTCATAATTCAAAATTCCATTATGATGTCATAATGTAACATTCCATTATGATGTCATAATGCAAAATTCCATTATGATGTCATAATGTAACATTCCATTATGATGTCATAATGCAAAATTCCATTATGATGTCATAATGTAACATTCCATTATGATGTCATAATGCAAAATTCCATTATGATGTCATAATGTAACATTCCATTATGATGTCATAATGCAAAATTCCATTATGATGTCATAATGCAACATTCCATTATGATGTCATAATGTAACGTCCCATTATGATGTCATAATGCAAAATTCCATTATGATGTCATAATGTAACATTCCATTATGATGTCATAATGCAAAATTCCATTATGATGTCATAATGTAACATTCAATTATGATGTCATAATGTAACATCCCATTATGATGTCATAATGCAACATTCCATTATGATGTCATAATGTAATATCCCATTATGATGTCATAATGTAACATTCCATTATGATGTCATAATGCAAAATTCCATTATGATGTCATAATGCAACATTCCATTATGATGTCATAATGCAAAATTCCATTATGATGTCATAATGCAAAATTCCATTATGATGTCATAATGTAAAATTCCATTATGATGTCATAATGCAAAATTCCATTATGATGTCATAATGTAAAATTCCATTATGATGTCATATTGCAAAATTCCATTATGATGTCATAATGCAAAATTCCATTATGATGTCATAATGTAAAATTCCATTATGATGTCATAATGTAACATCCCATTATGATGTCATAATGCAAAATTCCATTATGATGTCATAATGTAACATTCCATTATGATGTTATAATGCAAAATTCCATTATGATGTCATAATGTAACATTCCATTATGATGTCATAATGCAAAATTCCATTATGATGTCATAATGTAACATTCCATTATGATGTCATAATGCAAAATTCCATTATGATGTCATAATGCAAAATTCCATTATGATGTAATAATGCAAAATTCCATTATGATGTCATAATGTAACATTCCATTATGATGTCATAATGCAAAATTCCATTATGATGTCATAATGTAACATTCCATTATGATGTCATAATGCAAAATTCCATTATGATGTCATAATGTAACATTCCATTATGATGTCATAATGCAAAATTCCATTATGATGTCATAATGTAACATTCAATTATGATGTCATAATGTAACATCCCATTATGATGTCATAATGCAACATTCCATTATGATGTCATAATGTAATATCCCATTATGATGTCATAATGTAACATTCCATTATGATGTCATAATGCAAAATTCCATTATGATGTCATAATGCAACATTCCATTATGATGTCATAATGCAAAATTCCATTATGATGTCATAATGTAACATTCCATTATGATGTCATAATGTAACGTCCCATTATGATGTCATAATGCAAAATTCCATTATGATGTCATAATGTAACGTCCCATTATGATGTCATAATGCAAAATTCCATTATGATGTCATAATGTAACATTCCATTATGATGTCATAATGCAAAATTCCATTATGATGTCATAATGTAACATTCCATTATGATGTCATAATGCAAAATTCCATTATGATGTCATAATGTAAAATTCCATTATGATGTCATATTGCAAAATTCCATTATGATGTCATAATGCAAAATTCCATTATGATGTCATAATGTAAAATTCCATTATGATGTCATAATGTAACATCCCATTATGATGTCATAATGCAAAATTCCATTATGATGTCATAATGTAACATTCCATTATGATGTCATAATGCAAAATTCCATTATGATGTCATAATGCAATATTCCATTACGATGTCATAATGTAACATGCCATTATGATGTCATAATGCAACATTCCATTATGATGTCATAATGTAACATTCCATTATGATGTCATAATGCAACATTCCATTATGATGTCATAATGTAAAATTCCATTATGATGTCATAATGCAAAATTCCATTATGATGTCATAATGCAAAATTCCATTATGATGTCATAATGTAAAATTCCATTATGATGTCATAATGCAAAATTCCATTATGATGTCATAATGCAAAATTCCATTATGATGTCATATTGTAAAATTCCATTATGATGTCATAATGCAAAATTCCATTATGATGTCATAATGTAAAATTCCATTATGATGTCATAATGCAAAATTCCATTATGATGTCATAATGTAAAATTCCATTATGATGTCATAATGCAAAATTCCATTATGATGTCATAATGCAAGATTCCATTATGATGTCATAATGTAACTATCCATTATGATGTCATAATGTAACATTCCGTTATGATGTCATAATGTAACATTCCATTATGATGTCATAATGCAAAATTCCATTATGATGTCATAATGTAACATTCCATTATGATGTCATAATGCAAAATTCCATTATGATGTCATAATGCAAAATTCCATTATGATGTAATAATGCAAAATTCCATTATGATGTCATAATGTAACATTCCATTATGATGTCATAATGCAAAATTCCATTATGATGTCATAATGTAACATTCCATTATGATGTCATAATGCAAAATTCCATTATGATGTCATAATGTAACATTCCATTATGATGTCATAATGCAAAATTCCATTATGATGTCATAATGTAACATTCAATTATGATCTCATAATGTAACATCCCATTATGATGTCATAATGCAACATTCCATTATGATGTCATAATGTAATATCCCATTATGATGTCATAATGTAACATTCCATTATGATGTCATAATGCAAAATTCCATTATGATGTCATAATGTAAAATTCCATTATGATGTCATAATGTAACATTCCATTATGATGTCACAATGCAAAATTCCATTATGATGTCATAATGTAACATTCCATTATGATGTCATAATGTGACATTCCATTATGATGTCATAATTTAACATTCCATTATGATGTCATAATGCAAAATTCCATTATGATGTCATAATGTAACATTCCATTATGATGTCATAATGCAAAATTCCATTATGATGTCATAATGTAACATTCCATTATGATGTCATAATGCAAAATTCCATTATGATGTCATAATGTAACATCCCATTATGATGTCATAATGCAAAATTCCATTATGATGTCATAATGTAACATCCCATTATGATGTCATAATGCAAAAATTCCATTATGATGTCATAATGTAACATCCCATTATGATGTCATAATGCAAAATTCCATTATGATGTCATAATGCAACATTCCATTATGATGTCATAATGTAACATTCCATTATGATGTCATATTGCAACTTTCCATTATGATGTCATAATTCAAAATTCCATTATGATGCCATAATGTAACATTCCATTATGATGTCATAATGCAAAATTCCATTATGATGTCATAATGTAACATTCCATTATGATGTCATAATGCAAAATTCCATTATGATGTCATAATGTAACATTCCATTATGATGTCATAATGCAAAATTCCATTATGATGTCATAATGTAACATTCCAATATGATGTCATAATGCAAAATTCCATTATGATGTCATAATGTAACATTCCAATATGATGTCATAATGCAAAATTCCATTATGATGTCATAATGCAACATTCCATTATGATGTCATAATGTAACATTCCATTATGATGTCATAATGCAACATTCCATTATGATGTCATAATGTAACATTCCATTATGATGTCATAATGCAACATTCCATTATGATGTCATAATGCAAAATTCTATTATGATGTCATAATGTAACATTCCATTATGATGTCATAATGCAAAATTCCATTATGATGTCATAATGTAACAGTCCATTATGATGTCATAATGCAAAATTCCATTATGATGTCATAATGTAACATTCCATTATGATGTCATAATGTAACGTCCCATTATGATGTCATAACGCAAAATTCCATTATGATGTCATAATGTAACGTCCCATTTTGATGTCATAACGCAAAATTCCATTATGATGTCATAATGTAACGTCCCATTTTGATGTCATAATGCAAAATTCCATTATGATGTCATAATGTAACATTCCATTATGATGTCATAATGCAAAATTCCATTATGATGTCATAATGTAAAATTCCATTATGATGTCATAATGTAACATTCCATTATGATGTCATAATGCAAAATTCCATTATGATGTCATAATGTAACATTCCATTATGATGTCATAATGCAAAATTCCATTATGATGTCATAATGCAAAATTCCATTATGATGTCATAATGCAATATTCCATTACGATGTCATAATGTAACATGCCATTATGATGTCATAATGCAACATTCCATTATGATGTCATAATGTAACATTCCATTATGATGTCATAATGCAAAATTCCATTATGATGTCATAATGTAACATTCGATTATGATGTCATAATGCAAAATTCCATTATGATGTCATAATGTAACATTCCATTATGATGTCATAATGCAAAATTCCATTATGATGTCATAATGTAACATTCAATTATGATGTCATAATGTAACATCCCATTATGATGTCATAATGCAACATTCCATTATGATGTCATAATGTAATATCCCATTATGATGTCATAATGTAACATTCCATTATGATGTCATAATGCAAAATTCCATTATGATGTCATAATGTAACATTCCATTATGATGTCATAATGCAAAATTCCATTATGATGTCATAATGCAAAATTCCATTATGATGTCATAATGCAATATTCCATTACGATGTCATAATGTAACATTCCATTATGATGTCATAATGCAAAATTCCATTATGATGTCATAATGTAACGTCCCATTATGATGTCATAATGCAAAATTCCATTATGATGTCATAATGTAACGTCCCATTATGATGTCATAATGCAAAATTCCATTATGATGTCATAATGTAACATTCCATTATGATGTCATAATGCAAAATTCCATTATGATGTCATAATGTAACATTCCATTATGATGTCATAATGCAAAATTCCATTATGATGTCATAATGTAAAATTCCATTATGATGTCATATTGCAAAATTCCATTATGATGTCATAATGCAAAATTCCATTATGATGTCATAATGTAACATTCCATTATGATGTCATAATGCAAAATTCCATTATGATGTCATAATGTAACATTCCATTATGATGTCATAATGCAAAATTCCATTATGATGTCATAATGTAACATCCCATTATGATGTCATAATGCAAAATTCCATTATGATGTCATAATGTAACATCCCATTATGATGTCATAATGCAAAAATTCCATTATGATGTCATAATGTAACATCCCATTATGATGTCATAATGCAAAATTCCATTATGATGTCATAATGTAACATTCCATTATGATGTCATATTGCAACTTTCCATTATGATGTCATAATTCAAAATTCCATTATGATGTCATAATGTAACATTCCATTATGATGTCATTTTGCAAAATTCCATTATGATGTCATAATGTAACATTCCATTATGATGTCATAATGCAAAATTCCATTATGATGTCATAATGTAACATTCCATTATGATGTCATAATGCAAAATTCCATTATGATGTCATAATGTAACATTCCATTATGATGTCATAATGCAAAATTCCATTATGATGTCATAATGCAACATTCCATTATGATGTCATAATGCAAAATTCCATTATGATGTCATAATGTAACATTCCATTATGATGTCATAATGTAACGTCCCATTATGATGTCATAATGCAAAATTCCATTATGATGTCATAATGTAACGTCCCATTATGATGTCATAATGCAAAATTCCATTATGATGTCATAATGTAACATTCCATTATGATGTCATAATGCAAAATTCCATTATGATGTCATAATGTAAAATTCCATTATGATGTCATAATGCAAAATTCCATTATGATGTCATAATGTAAAATTCCATTATGATGTCATATTGCAAAATTCCATTATGATGTCATAATGCAAAATTCCATTATGATGTCATAATGTAAAATTCCATTATGATGTCATAATGTAACATCCCATTATGATGTCATAATGCAAAATTCCATTATGATGTCATAATGTAACATTCCATTATGATGTCATAATGCAAAATTCCATTATGATGTCATAATGCAATATTCCATTACGATGTCATAATGTAACATGCCATTATGATGTCATAATGCAACATTCCATTATGATGTCATAATGTAACATTCCATTATGATGTCATAATGCAACATTCGATTATGATGTCATAATGTAAAATTCCATTATGATGTCATAATGCAAAATTCCATTATGATGTCATAATGCAAAATTCCATTATGATGTCATAATGTAAAATTCCATTATGATGTCATAATGCAAAATTCCATTATGATGTCATAATGTAACATTCCATTATGATGTCATAATGCAAAATTCCATTATGATGTCATAATGCAAAATTCCATTATGATGTAATAATGCAAAATTCCATTATGATGTCATAATGTAACATTCCATTATGATGTCATAATGCAAAATTCCATTATGATGTCATAATGTAACATTCCATTATGATGTCATAATGCAAAATTCCATTATGATGTCATAATGTAACATTCCATTATGATGTCATAATGCAAAATTCCATTATGATGTCATAATGTAACATTCAATTATGATGTCATAATGTAACATCCCATTATGATGTCATAATGCAACATTCCATTATGATGTCATAATGTAATATCCCATTATGATGTCATAATGTAACATTCCATTATGATGTCATAATGCAAAATTCCATTATGATGTCATAATGCAACATTCCATTATGATGTCATAATGCAAAATTCCATTATGATGTCATAATGTAACATTCCATTATGATGTCATAATGTAACGTCCCATTATGATGTCATAATGCAAAATTCCATTATGATGTCATAATGTAACGTCCCATTATGATGTCATAATGCAAAATTCCATTATGATGTCATAATGTAACATTCCATTATGATGTCATAATGCAAAACTCCATTATGATGTCATAATGTAAAATTCCATTATGATGTCATAATGCAAAATTCCATTATGATGTCATAATGTAAAATGCCATTATGATGTCATATTGCAAAATTCCATTATGATGTCATAATGCAAAATTCCATTATGATGTCATAATGTAAAATTCCATTATGATGTCATAATGTAACATCCCATTATGATGTCATAATGCAAAATTCCATTATGATGTCATAATGTAACATTCCATTATGATGTCATAATGCAAAATTACATTATGATGTCATAATGCAATATTCCATTACGATGTCATAATGTAACATGCCATTATGATGTCATAATGCAACATTCCATTATGATGTCATAATGTAACATTCCATTATGATGTCATAATGCAAAATTCCATTATGATGTCATAATGCAAAATTCCATTATGATGTAATAATGCAAAATTCCATTATGATGTCATAATGTAACATTCCATTATGATGTCATAATGCAAAATTCCATTATGATGTCATAATGTAACATTCCATTATGATGTCATAATGCAAAATTCCATTATGATGTCATAATGTAACATTCCATTATGATGTCATAATGCAAAATTCCATTATGATGTCATAATGTAACATTCAATTATGATGTCATAATGTAACATCCCATTATGATGTCATAATGCAACATTCCATTATGATGTCATAATGTAATATCCCATTATGATGTCATAATGTAACATTCCATTATGATGTCATAATGCAAAATTCCATTATGATGTCATAATGCAACATTCCATTATGATGTCATAATGCAAAATTCCATTATGATGTCAAAATGTAACATTCCATTATGATGTCATAATGTAACATTCCATTATGATGTCATAATGTAACGTCCCATTATGATGTCATAATGCAAAATTCCATTATGATGTCATAATGTAACGTCCCATTATGATGTCATAATGCAAAATTCCATTATGATGTCATAATGTAACATTCCATTATGATGTCATAATGCAAAACTCCATTATGATGTCATAATGTAAAATTCCATTATGATGTCATAATGCAAAATTCCATTATGATGTCATAATGTAAAATGCCATTATGATGTCATATTGCAAAATTCCATTATGATGTCATAATGCAAAATTCCATTATGATGTCATAATGTAAAATTCCATTATGATGTCATAATGTAACATCCCATTATGATGTCATAATGCAAAATTCCATTATGATGTCATAATGTAACATTCCATTATGATGTAATAATGCAAAATTACATTATGATGTCATAATGCAATATTCCATTACGATGTCATAATGTAACATGCCATTATGATGTCATAATGCAACATTCCATTATGATGTCATAATGTAACATTCCATTATGATGTCATAATGCAAAATTCCATTATGATGTCATAATGCAAAATTCCATTATGATGTAATAATGCAAAATTCCATTATGATGTCATAATGTAACATTCCATTATGATGTCATAATGCAAAATTCCATTATGATGTCATAATGTAACATTCCATTATGATGTCATAATGCAAAATTCCATTATGATGTCATAATGTAACATTCCATTATGATGTCATAATGCAAAATTCCATTATGATGTCATAATGTAACATTCAATTATGATGTCATAATGTAACATCCCATTATGATGTCATAATGCAACATTCCATTATGATGTCATAATGTAATATCCCATTATGATGTCATAATGTAACATTCCATTATGATGTCATAATGCAAAATTCCATTATGATGTCATAATGCAACATTCCATTATGATGTCATAATGCAAAATTCCATTATGATGTCAAAATGTAACATTCCATTATGATGTCATAATGTAACGTCCCATTATGATGTCATAATGCAAAATTCCATTATGATGTCATAATGTAACGTCCCATTATGATGTCATAATGCAAAATTCCATTATGATGTCATAATGTAACATTCCATTATGATGTCATAATGCAAAACTCCATTATGATGTCATAATGTAAAATTCCATTATGATGTCATAATGCAAAATTCCATTATGATGTCATAATGTAAAATGCCATTATGATGTCATATTGCAAAATTCCATTATGATGTCATAATGCAAAATTCCATTATGATGTCATAATGTAAAATTCCATTATGATGTCATAATGTAACATCCCATTATGATGTCATAATGCAAAATTCCATTATGATGTCATAATGTAACATTCCATTATGATGTCATAATGCAAAATTACATTATGATGTCATAATGCAATATTCCATTACGATGTCATAATGTAACATGCCATTATGATGTCATAATGCAACATTCCATTATGATGTCATAATGTAACATTCCATTATGATGTCATAATGCAACATTCGATTATGATGTCATAATGTAAAATTCCATTATGATGTCATAATGCAAAATTCCGTTATGATGTCATAATGCAAAATTCCATTATGATGTCATAATGTAAAATTCCATTATGATGTCATAATGCAAAATTCCATTATGATGTCATAATGTAACATTCCATTATGATGTCATAATGCAAAATTCCATTATGATGTCATAATGTAACATTCCATTATGATGTCATAATGCAAAATTCCATTATGATGTCATAATGTAACATCCCATTATGATGTCATAATGCAAATTTCCATTATGATGTCATAATGTAACATCCCATTATGATGTCATAATGCAAAAATTCCATTATGATGTCATAATGTAACATCCCATTATGATGTCATAATGCAAAATTCCATTATGATGTCATAATGCAACATTCCATTATGATGTCATAATGTAACATTCCATTATGATGTCATATTGCAACTTTCCATTATGATGTCATAATTCAAAATTCCATTATGATGTCATAATGTAACATTCCATTATGATGTCATAATGCAAAATTCCATTATGATGTCATAATGTAACATTCCATTATGATGTCATAATGCAAAATTCCATTATGATGTCATAATGTAACATTCCATTATGATGTCATAATGCAAAATTCCATTATGATGTCATAATGTAACATTCCATTATGATGTCATAATGCAAAATTCCATTATGATGTCATAATGTAACATTCCATTATGATGTCATAATGTAACGTCCCATTATGATGTCATAATGCAAAATTCCATTATGATGTCATAATGTAACGTCCCATTATGATGTCATAATGCAAAATTCCATTATGATGTCATAATGTAACATTCCATTATGATGTCATAATGCAAAATTCCATTATGATGTCATAATGTAAAATTCCATTATGATGTCATAATGCAAAATTCCATTATGATGTCATAATGTAAAATTCCATTATGATGTCATATTGCAAAATTCCATTATGATGTCATAATGCAAAATTCCATTATGATGTCATAATGTAAAATTCCATTATGATGTCATAATGTAACATCCCATTATGATGTCATAATGCAAAATTCCATTATGATGTCATAATGTAACATTCCATTATGATGTCATAATGCAAAATTCCATTATGATGTCATAATGCAATATTCCATTACGATGTCATAATGTAACATGCCATTATGATGTCATAATGCAACATTCCATTATGATGTCATAATGTAACATTCCATTATGATGTCATAATGCAACATTCGATTATGATGTCATAATGTAAAATTCCATTATGATGTCATAATGCAAAATTCCATTATGATGTCATAATGCAAAATTCCATTATGATGTCATAATGTAAAATTCCATTATGATGTCATAATGCAAAATTCCATTATGATGTCATAATGCAAAATTCCATTATGATGTCATATTGTAAAATTCCATTATGATGTCATAATGCAAAATTCCATTATGATGTCATAATGTAAAATTCCATTATGATGTCATAATGCAAAATTCCATTATGATGTCATAATGTAAAATTCCATTATGATGTCATAATGCAACATTCCATTATGATGTCATAATGCAAAATTCCATTATGATGTCATAATGCAAAATTCCATTATGATGTCATAATGTAACATTCCATTATGATGTCATAATGCAAAATTCCATTATGATGTCATAATGTAACATTCCATTATGATGTCATAATGCAAAATTCCATTATGATGTCATAATGTAATATTCCATTATGATGTCATAATGCAAAATTCCATTATGATGTCATAATGTAACATTCAATTATGATGTCATAATGTAACATCCCATTATGATGTCATAATGCAACATTCCATTATGATGTCATAATGTAATATCCCATTATGATGTCATAATGTAACATTCCATTATGATGTCATAATGCAAAATTCCATTATGATGTCATAATGCAACATTCCATTATGATGTCATAATGCAAAATTCCATTATGATGTCATAATGTAACATTCCATTATGATGTCATAATGTAACGTCCCATTATGATGTCATAATGCAAAATTCCATTATGATGTCATAATGTAACGTCCCATTATGATGTCATAATGCAAAATTCCATTATGATGTCATAATGTAACATTCCATTATGATGTCATAATGCAAAATTCCATTATGATGTCATAATGTAACATTCCATTATGATGTCATAATGCAAAATTCCATTATGATGTCATAATGTAAAATTCCATTATGATGTCATATTGCAAAATTCCATTATGATGTCATAATGCAAAATTCCATTATGATGTCATAATGTAAAATTCCATTATGATGTCATAATGTAACATCCCATTATGATGTCATAATGCAAAATTCCATTATGATGTCATAATGTAACATTCCATTATGATGTCATAATGCAAAATTCCATTATGATGTCATAATGTAACATTCCATTATGATGTCATAATGCAAAATTCCATTATGATGTCATAATGTAACATCCCATTATGATGTCATAATGCAAAATTCCATTATGATGTCATAATGTAACATCCCATTATGATGTCATAATGCAAAAATTCCATTATGATGTCATAATGTAACATCCCATTATGATGTCATAATGCAAAATTCCATTATGATGTCATAATGCAACATTCCATTATGATGTCATAATGTAACATTCCATTATGATGTCATATTGCAACTTTCCATTATGACGTCATAATTCAAAATTCCATTATGATGTCATAATGTAACATTCCATTATGATGTCATAATGCAAAATTCCATTATGATGTCATAATGTAACATTCCATTATGATGTCATAATGCAAAATTCCATTATGATGTCATAATGTAACATTCCATTATGATGTCATAATGCAAAATTCCATTATGATGTCATAATGTAACATTCCATTATGATGTCATAATGCAAAATTCCATTATGATGTCATAATGCAACATTCCATTATGATGTCATAATGTAACGTCCCATTATGATGTCATAATGCAAAATTCCATTATGATGTCATAATGTAACATTCCATTATGATGTCATAATGCAAAATTCCATTATGATGTCATAATGTAACATTCAATTATGATGTCATAATGTAACATCCCATTATGATGTCATAATGCAACATTCCATTATGATGTCATAATGTAATATCCCATTATGATGTCATAATGTAACATTCCATTATGATGTCATAATGCAAAATTCCATTATGATGTCATAATGCAACATTCCATTATGATGTCATAATGCAAAATTCCATTATGATGTCATAATGTAACATTCCATTATGATGTCATAATGCAAAATTCCATTATGATGTCATAATGTAAAATTCCATTATGATGTCATAATGCAAAATTCCATTATGATGTCATAATGTAAAATTCCATTATGATGTCATATTGCAAAATTCCATTATGATGTCATAATGCAAAATTCCATTATGATGTCATAATGTAAAATTCCATTATGATGTCATAATGTAACATCCCATTATGATGTCATAATGCAAAATTCCATTATGATGTCATAATGTAACATTCCATTATGATGTCATAATGCAAAATTCCATTATGATGTCATAATGTAACATTTCATTATGATGTCATAATGCAAAATTCCATTATGATGTCATAATGTAACATTCCATTATGATGTCATAATGCAAAATTCCATTATGATGTCATAATGCAAAATTCCATTATGATGTAATAATGCAAAATTCCATTATGATGTCATAATGTAACATTCCATTATGATGTCATAATGCAAAATTCCATTATGATGTCATAATGTAACATTCCATTATGATGTCATAATGCAAAATTCCATTATGATGTCATAATGTAACATTCAATTATGATGTCATAATGTAACATCCCATTATGATGTCATAATGCAACATTCCATTATGATGTCATAATGTAATATCCCATTATGATGTCATAATGTAACATTCCATTATGATGTCATAATGCAAAATTCCATTATGATGTCATAATGCAACATTCCATTATGATGTCATAATGCAAAATTCCATTATGATGTCATAATGTAACATTCCATTATGATGTCATAATGTAACGTCCCATTATGATGTCATAATGCAAAATTCCATTATGATGTCATAATGTAACATTCCATTATGATGTCATAATGCAAAATTCCATTATGATGTCATAATGTAACATTCCATTATGATGTCATAATGCAAAATTCCATTATGATGTCATAATGTAAAATTCCATTATGATGTCATATTGCAAAATTCCATTATGATGTCATAATGCAAAATTCCATTATGATGTCATAATGTAAAATTCCATTATGATGTCATAATGTAACATCCCATTATGATGTCATAATGCAAAATTCCATTATGATGTCATAATGTAAAATTCCATTATGATGTCATAATGCAAAATTCCATTATGATGTCATAATGCAAAATTCCATTATGATGTCATAATGCAATATTCCATTACGATGTCATAATGTAACATGCCATTATGATGTCATAATGCAACATTCCATTATGATGTCATAATGTAACATTCCATTATGATGTCATAATGCAACATTCGATTATGATGTCATAATGTGAAATTCCATTATGTCATAATGCAAAATTCCATTATGTCATAATGCAAAATTCCATTATGATGTCATAATGCAAAATTCCATTATGATGTCATAATGTAAAATTCCATTATGATGTCATAATGCAAAATTCCATTATGATGTCATAATGCAAAATTCCATTATGATGTCATATTGTAAAATTCCATTATGATGTCATAATGCAAAATTCCATTATGATGTCATAATGTAAAATTCCATTATGATGTCATAATGCAAAATTCCATTATGATGTCATAATGTAAAATTCCATTATGATGTCATAATGCAAAATTCCATTATGATGTCATAATGCAAGATTCCATTATGATGTCATAATGTAACTATCCATTATGATGTCATAATGTAACATTCCGTTATGATGTCATAATGTAACATTCCATTATGATGTCATAATGCAAAATTCCATTATGATGTCATAATGTAACATTCCATTATGATGTCATAATGCAAAATTCCATTATGATGTCATAATGCAAAATTCCATTATGATGTAATAATGCAAAATTCCATTATGATGTCATAATGTAACATTCCATTATGATGTCATAATGCAAAATTCCATTATGATGTCATAATGTAACATTCCATTATGATGTCATAATGCAAAATTCCATTATGATGTCATAATGTAACATTCCATTATGATGTCATAATGCAAAATTCCATTATGATGTCATAATGTAACATTCAATTATGATCTCATAATGTAACATCCCATTATGATGTCATAATGCAACATTCCATTATGATGTCATAATGTAATATCCCATTATGATGTCATAATGTAACATTCCATTATGATGTCATAATGCAAAATTCCATTATGATGTCATAATGTAAAATTCCATTATGATGTCATAATGTAACATTCCATTATGATGTCACAATGCAAAATTCCATTATGATGTCATAATGTAACATTCCATTATGATGTCATAATGTGACATTCCATTATGATGTCATAATTTAACATTCCATTATGATGTCATAATGCAAAATTCCATTATGATGTCATAATGTAACATTCCATTATGATGTCATAATGCAAAATTCCATTATGATGTCATAATGTAACATTCCATTATGATGTCATAATGCAAAATTCCATTATGATGTCATAATGTAACATCCCATTATGATGTCATAATGCAAAATTCCATTATGATGTCATAATGTAACATCCCATTATGATGTCATAATGCAAAAATTCCATTATGATGTCATAATGTAACATCCCATTATGATGTCATAATGCAAAATTCCATTATGATGTCATAATGCAACATTCCATTATGATGTCATAATGTAACATTCCATTATGATGTCATATTGCAACTTTCCATTATGATGTCATAATTCAAAATTCCATTATGATGCCATAATGTAACATTCCATTATGATGTCATAATGCAAAATTCCATTATGATGTCATAATGTAACATTCCATTATGATGTCATAATGCAAAATTCCATTATGATGTCATAATGTAACATTCCATTATGATGTCATAATGCAAAATTCCATTATGATGTCATAATGTAACATTCCAATATGATGTCATAATGCAAAATTCCATTATGATGTCATAATGCAACATTCCATTATGATGTCATAATGCAAAATTCCATTATGATGTCATAATGCAACATTCCATTATGATGTCATAATGTAACATTCCATTATGATGTCATAATGCAACATTCCATTATGATGTCATAATGTAACATTCCATTATGATGTCATAATGCAACATTCCATTATGATGTCATAATGTAACATTCCATTATGATGTCATAATGCAACATTCCATTATGATGTCATAATGCAAAATTCTATTATGATGTCATAATGTAACATTCCATTATGATGTCATAATGCAAAATTCCATTATGATGTCATAATGTAACAGTCCATTATGATGTCATAATGCAAAATTCCATTATGATGTCATAATGTAACATTCCATTATGATGTCATAATGTAACGTCCCATTATGATGTCATAACGCAAAATTCCATTATGATGTCATAATGTAACGTCCCATTTTGATGTCATAATGCAAAATTCCATTATGATGTCATAATGTAACATTCCATTATGATGTCATAATGCAAAATTCCATTATGATGTCATAATGTAAAATTCCATTATGATGTCATAATGCAAAATTCCATTATGATGTCATAATGTAAAATTCCATTATGATGTCATAATGTAACATTCCATTATGATGTCATAATGCAAAATTCCATTATGATGTCATAATGTAACATTCCATTATGATGTCATAATGCAAAATTCCATTATGATGTCATAATGTAACATTCCATTATGATGTCATAATGCAAAATTCCATTATGATGTCATAATGCAAAATTCCATTATGATGTCATAATGCAATATTCCATTACGATGTCATAATGTAACATGCCATTATGATGTCATAATGCAACATTCCATTATGATGTCATAATGTAACATTCCATTATGATGTCATAATGCAAAATTCCATTATGATGTCATAATGTAACATTCGATTATGATGTCATAATGCAAAATTCCATTATGATGTCATAATGTAACATTCCATTATGATGTCATAATGCAAAATTCCATTATGATGTCATAATGTAACATTCAATTATGATGGCATAATGTAACATCCCATTATGATGTCATAATGCAACATTCCATTATGATGTCATAATGTAATATCCCATTATGATGTCATAATGTAACATTCCATTATGATGTCATAATGCAAAATTCCATTATGATGTCATAATGTAACGTCCCATTATGATGTCATAATGCAAAATTCCATTATGATGTCATAATGTAACGTCCCATTATGATGTCATAATGCAAAATTCCATTATGATGTCATAATGTAACATTCCATTATGATGTCATAATGCAAAATTCCATTATGATGTCATAATGTAACATTCCATTATGATGTCATAATGCAAAATTCCATTATGATGTCATAATGTAAAATTCCATTATGATGTCATATTGCAAAATTCCATTATGATGTCATAATGCAAAATTCCATTATGATGTCATAATGTAACATTCCATTATGATGTCATAATGCAAAATTCCATTATGATGTCATAATGTAACATTCCATTATGATGTCATAATGCAAAATTCCATTATGATGTCATAATGTAACATCCCATTATGATGTCATAATGCAAAATTCCATTATGATGTCATAATGTAACATCCCATTATGATGTCATATTGCAAAATTCCATTATGATGTCATAATGCAAAATTCCATTATGATGACATAATGTAAAATTCCATTATGATGTCATAATGTAACATCCCATTATGATGTCATAATGCAAAATTCCATTATGATGTCATAATGTAACATTCCATTATGATGTCATAATGCAAAATTCCATTATGATGTCATAATGCAATATTCCATTACGATGTCATAATGTAACATGCCATTATGATGTCATAATGCAACATTCCATTACGATGTCATAATGTAACATTCCATTATGATGTCATAATGCAACATTCGATTATGATGTCATAATGTAAAATTCCATTATGATGTCATAATGCAAAATTCCATTATGATGTCATAATGCAAAATTCCATTATGATGTCATAATGTAAAATTCCATTATGATGTCATAATGCAAAATTCCATTATGATGTCATAATGCAAAATTCCATTATGATGTCATATTGTAAAATTCCATTATGATGTCATAATGCAAAATTCCATTATGATGTCATAATGTAAAATTCCATTATGATGTCATAATGCAAAATTCCATTATGATGTCATAATGTAAAATTCCATTATGATGTCATAATGCAACATTCCATTATGATGTCATAATGCAAGATTCCATTATGATGTCATAATGTAACTATCCATTATGATGTCATAATGTAACATTCCATTATGATGTCATAATGTAACATTCCATTATGATGTCATAATGCAAAATTCCATTATGATGTCATAATGTAACATTCCATTATGATGTCATAATGCAAAATTCCATTATGATGTCATAATGCAAAATTCCATTATGATGTCATAATGCAAAATTCCATTATGATGTCATAATGTAACATTCCATTATGATGTCATAATGCAAAATTCCATTATGATGTCATAATGTAATATTCCATTATGATGTCATAATGCAAAATTCCATTATGATGTCATAATGTAACATTCCATTATGATGTCATAATGCAAAATTCCATTATGATGTCATAATGTAACATTCAATTATGATGTCATAATGTAACATCCCATTATGATGTCATAATGCAACATTCCATTATGATGTCATAATGTAATATCCCATTATGATGTCATAATGTAACATTCCATTATGATGTCATAATGCAAAATTCCATTATGATGTCATAATGCAACATTCCATTATGATGTCATAATGCAAAATTCCATTATGATGTCATAATGTAACATTCCATTATGATGTCATAATGTAACGTCCCATTATGATGTCATAATGCAAAATTCCATTATGATGTCATAATGTAACGTCCCATTATGATGTCATAATGCAAAATTCCATTATGATGTCATAATGTAAAATTCCATTATGATGTCATAATGCAAAATTCCATTATGATGTCATAATGTAAAATTCCATTATGATGTCATATTGCAAAATTCCATTATGATGTCATAATGCAAAATGCCATTATGATGTCATAATGTAAAATTCCATTATGATGTCATAATGTAACATCCCATTATGATGTCATAATGCAAAATTCCATTATGATGTCATAATGAAACATTCCATTATGATGTCATAATGCAAAATTCCATTATGATGTCATAATGTAACATTCCATTATGATGTCATAATGCAAAATTCCATTATGATGTCATAATGTAACATCCCATTATGATGTCATAATGCAAATTTCCATTATGATGTCATAATGTAACATCCCATTATGATGTCATAATGCAAAAATTCCATTATGATGTCATAATGTAACATCCCATTATGATGTCATAATGCAAAATTCCATTATGATGTCATAATGCAACATTCCATTATGATGTCATAATGTAACATTCCATTATGATGTCATATTGCAACTTTCCATTATGATGTCATAATTCAAAATTCCATTATGATGTCATAATGTAACATTCCATTATGATGTCATAATGCAAAATTCCATTATGATGTCATAATGTAACATTCCATTATGATGTCATAATGCAAAATTCCATTATGATGTCATAATGTAACATTCCATTATGATGTCATAATGCAAAATTCCATTATGATGTCATAATGTAACATTCCATTATGATGTCATAATGCAAAATTCCATTATGATGTCATAATGTAACATTCCATTATGATGTCATAATGTAACGTCCCATTATGATGTCATAATGCAAAATTCCATTATGATGTCATAATGTAACGTCCCATTATGATGTCATAATGCAAAATTCCATTATGATGTCATAATGTAACATTCCATTATGATGTCATAATGCAAAATTCCATTATGATGTCATAATGTAAAATTCCATTATGATGTCATAATGCAAAATTCCATTATGATGTCATAATGTAAAATTCCATTATGATGTCATATTGCAAAATTCCATTATGATGTCATAATGCAAAATTCCATTATGATGTCATAATGTAAAATTCCATTATGATGTCATAATGTAACATCCCATTATGATGTCATAATGCAAAATTCCATTATGATGTCATAATGTAACATTCCATTATGATGTCATAATGCAAAATTCCATTATGATGTCATAATGCAATATTCCATTACGATGTCATAATGTAACATGCCATTATGATGTCATAATGCAACATTCCATTATGATGTCATAATGTAACATTCCATTATGATGTCATAATGCAACATTCGATTATGATGTCATAATGTAAAATTCCATTATGATGTCATAATGCAAAATTCCATTATGATGTCATAATGCAAAATTCCATTATGATGTCATAATGTAAACTTCCATTATGATGTCATAATGCAAAATTCCATTATGATGTCATAATGCAAAATTCCATTATGATGTCATATTGTAAAATTCCATTATGATGTCATAATGCAAAATTCCATTATGATGTCATAATGTAAAATTCCATTATGATGTCATAATGCAAAATTCCATTATGATGTCATAATGTAAAATTCCATTATGATGTCATAATGCAACATTCCATTATGATGTCATAATGCAAGATTCCATTATGATGTCATAATGTAACTATCCATTATGATGTCATAATGTAACATTCCATTATGATGTCATAATGTAACATTCCATTATGATGTCATAATGCAAAATTCCATTATGATGTCATAATGTAACATTCCATTATGATGTCATAATGCAAAATTCCATTATGATGTAATAATGCAAAATTCCATTATGATGTCATAATGTAACATTCCATTATGATGTCATAATGCAAAATTCCATTATGATGTCATAATGTAACATTCCATTATGATGTCATAATGCAAAATTCCATTATGATGTCATAATGTAACATTCCATTATGATGTCATAATGCAAAATTCCATTATGATGTCATAATGTAACATTCAATTATGATGTCATAATGTAACATCCCATTATGATGTCATAATGCAACATTCCATTATGATGTCATAATGTAATATCCCATTATGATGTCATAATGTAACATTCCATTATGATGTCATAATGCAAAATTCCATTATGATGTCATAATGCAACATTCCATTATGATGTCATAATGCAAAATTCCATTATGATGTCATAATGTAACATTCCATTATGATGTCATAATGTAACGTCCCATTATGATGTCATAATGCAAAATTCCATTATGATGTCATAATGTAACGTCCCATTATGATGTCATAATGCAAAATTCCATTATGATGTCATAATGTAACATTCCATTATGATGTCATAATGCAAAATTCCATTATGATGTCATAATGTAACATTCCATTATGATGTCATAATGCAAAATTCCATTATGATGTCATAATGTAAAATTCCATTATGATGTCATAATGCAAAATTCCATTATGATGTCATAATGTAACATTCCATTATGATGTCATAATGCAAAATTCCATTATGATGTCATAATGTAACATTCCATTATGATGTCATAATGCAAAATTCCATTATGATGTCATAATGTAACATTCCATTATGATGTCATAATGCAAAATTCCATTATGATGTCATAATGCAAAATTCCATTATGATGTCATAATGCAATATTCCATTACGATGTCATAATGTAACATGCCATTATGATGTCATAATGCAACATTCCATTATGATGTCATAATGTAACATTCCATTATGATGTCATAATGCAAAATTCCATTATGATGTCATAATGTAACATTCGATTATGATGTCATAATGCAAAATTCCATTATGATGTCATAATGTAACATTCCATTATGATGTCATAATGCAAAATTCCATTATGATGTCATAATGTAACATTCAATTATGATGTCATAATGTAACATCCCATTATGATGTCATAATGCAACATTCCATTATGATGTCATAATGTAATATCCCATTATGATGTCATAATGTAACATTCCATTATGATGTCATAATGCAAAATTCCATTATGATGTCATAATGTAACGTCCCATTATGATGTCATAATGCAAAATTCCATTATGATGTCATAATGTAACGTCCCATTATGATGTCATAATGCAAAATTCCATTATGATGTCATAATGTAACATTCCATTATGATGTCATAATGCAAAATTCCATTATGATGTCATAATGTAACATTCCATTATGATGTCATAATGCAAAATTCCATTATGATGTCATAATGTAAAATTCCATTATGATGTCATATTGCAAAATTCCATTATGATGTCATAATGCAAAATTCCATTATGATGTCATAATGTAACATTCCATTATGATGTCATAATGCAAAATTCCATTATGATGTCATAATGTAACATTCCATTATGATGTCATAATGCAAAATTCCATTATGATGTCATAATGTAACATCCCATTATGATGTCATAATGCAAAATTCCATTATGATGTCATAATGTAACATCCCATTATGATGTCATATTGCAAAATTCCATTATGATGTCATAATGCAAAATTCCATTATGATGACATAATGTAAAATTCCATTATGATGTCATAATGTAACATCCCATTATGATGTCATAATGCAAAATTCCATTATGATGTCATAATGTAACATTCCATTATGATGTCATAATGCAAAATTCCATTATGATGTCATAATGCAATATTCCATTACGATGTCATAATGTAACATGCCATTATGATGTCATAATGCAACATTCCATTACGATGTCATAATGTAACATTCCATTATGATGTCATAATGCAACATTCGATTATGATGTCATAATGTAAAATTCCATTATGATGTCATAATGCAAAATTCCATTATGATGTCATAATGCAAAATTCCATTATGATGTCATAATGTAAAATTCCATTATGATGTCATAATGCAAAATTCCATTATGATGTCATAATGCAAAATTCCATTATGATGTCATATTGTAAAATTCCATTATGATGTCATAATGCAAAATTCCATTATGATGTCATAATGTAAAATTCCATTATGATGTCATAATGCAAAATTCCATTATGATGTCATAATGTAAAATTCCATTATGATGTCATAATGCAACATTCCATTATGATGTCATAATGCAAGATTCCATTATGATGTCATAATGTAACTATCCATTATGATGTCATAATGTAACATTCCATTATGATGTCATAATGTAACATTCCATTATGATGTCATAATGCAAAATTCCATTATGATGTCATAATGTAACATTCCATTATGATGTCATAATGCAAAATTCCATTATGATGTCATAATGCAAAATTCCATTATGATGTCATAATGCAAAATTCCATTATGATGTCATAATGTAACATTCCATTATGATGTCATAATGCAAAATTCCATTATGATGTCATAATGTAACATTCCATTATGATGTCATAATGCAAAATTCCATTATGATGTCATAATGTAATATTCCATTATGATGTCATAATGCAAAATTCCATTATGATGTCATAATGTAACATTCCATTATGATGTCATAATGCAAAATTCCATTATGATGTCATAATGTAACATTCAATTATGATGTCATAATGTAACATCCCATTATGATGTCATAATGCAACATTCCATTATGATGTCATAATGTAATATCCCATTATGATGTCATAATGTAACATTCCATTATGATGTCATAATGCAAAATTCCATTATGATGTCATAATGCAACATTCCATTATGATGTCATAATGCAAAATTCCATTATGATGTCATAATGTAACATTCCATTATGATGTCATAATGTAACGTCCCATTATGATGTCATAATGCAAAATTCCATTATGATGTCATAATGTAACGTCCCATTATGATGTCATAATGCAAAATTCCATTATGATGTCATAATGTAAAATTCCATTATGATGTCATAATGCAAAATTCCATTATGATGTCATAATGTAAAATTCCATTATGATGTCATATTGCAAAATTCCATTATGATGTCATAATGCAAAATTCCATTATGATGTCATAATGTAAAATTCCATTATGATGTCATAATGTAACATCCCATTATGATGTCATAATGCAAAATTCCATTATGATGTCATAATGTAACATTCCATTATGATGTCATAATGCAAAATTCCATTATGATGTCATAATGTAACATTCCATTATGATGTCATAATGCAAAATTCCATTATGATGTCATAATGTAACATCCCATTATGATGTCATAATGCAAATTTCCATTATGATGTCATAATGTAACATCCCATTATGATGTCATAATGCAAAAATTCCATTATGATGTCATAATGTAACATCCCATTATGATGTCATAATGCAAAATTCCATTATGATGTCATAATGCAACATTCCATTATGATGTCATAATGTAACATTCCATTATGATGTCATATTGCAACTTTCCATTATGATGTCATAATTCAAAATTCCATTATGATGTCATAATGTAACATTCCATTATGATGTCATAATTCAAAATTCCATTATGATGTCATAATGTAACATTCCATTATGATGTCATAATGCAAAATTCCATTATGATGTCATAATGTAACATTCCATTATGATGTCATAATGCAAAATTCCATTATGATGTCATAATGTAACATTCCATTATGATGTCATAATGCAAAATTCCATTATGATGTCATAATGTAACATTCCATTATGATGTCATAATGCAAAATTCCATTATGATGTCATAATGTAACATTCCATTATGATGTCATAATGTAACGTCCCATTATGATGTCATAATGCAAAATTCCATTATGATGTCATAATGTAACGTCCCATTATGATGTCATAATGCAAAATTCCATTATGATGTCATAATGTAACATTCCATTATGATGTCATAATGCAAAATTCCATTATGATGTCATAATGTAAAATTCCATTATGATGTCATAATGCAAAATTCCATTATGATGTCATAATGTAAAATTCCATTATGATGTCATATTGCAAAATTCCATTATGATGTCATAATGCAAAATTCCATTATGATGTCATAATGTAAAATTCCATTATGATGTCATAATGTAACATCCCATTATGATGTCATAATGCAAAATTCCATTATGATGTCATAATGTAACATTCCATTATGATGTCATAATGCAAAATTCCATTATGATGTCATAATGCAATATTCCATTACGATGTCATAATGTAACATGCCATTATGATGTCATAATGCAACATTCCATTATGATGTCATAATGTAACATTCCATTATGATGTCATAATGCAACATTCGATTATGATGTCATAATGTAAAATTCCATTATGATGTCATAATGCAAAATTCCATTATGATGTCATAATGCAAAATTCCATTATGATGTCATAATGTAAAATTCCATTATGATGTCATAATGCAAAATTCCATTATGATGTCATAATGCAAAATTCCATTATGATGTCATATTGTAAAATTCCATTATGATGTCATAATGCAAAATTCCATTATGATGTCATAATGTAAAATTCCATTATGATGTCATAATGCAAAATTCCATTATGATGTCATAATGTAAAATTCCATTATGATGTCATAATGCAACATTCCATTATGATGTCATAATGCAAGATTCCATTATGATGTCATAATGTAACTATCCATTATGATGTCATAATGTAACATTCCATTATGATGTCATAATGTAACATTCCATTATGATGTCATAATGCAAAATTCCATTATGATGTCATAATGTAACATTCCATTATGATGTCATAATGCAAAATTCCATTATGATGTAATAATGCAAAATTCCATTATGATGTCATAATGTAACATTCCATTATGATGTCATAATGCAAAATTCCATTATGATGTCATAATGTAACATTCCATTATGATGTCATAATGCAAAATTCCATTATGATGTCATAATGTAACATTCCATTATGATGTCATAATGCAAAATTCCATTATGATGTCATAATGTAACATTCAATTATGATGTCATAATGTAACATCCCATTATGATGTCATAATGCAACATTCCATTATGATGTCATAATGTAATATCCCATTTTGATGTCATAATGTAACATTCCATTATGATGTCATAATGCAAAATTCCATTATGATGTCATAATGCAACATTCCATTATGATGTCATAATGCAAAATTCCATTATGATGTCATAATGTAACATTCCATTATGATGTCATAATGTAACGTCCCATTATGATGTCATAATGCAAAATTCCATTATGATGTCATAATGTAACGTCCCATTATGATGTCATAATGCAAAATTCCATTATGATGTCATAATGTAACATTCCATTATGATGTCATAATGCAAAATTCCATTATGATGTCATAATGTAACATTCCATTATGATGTCATAATGCAAAATTCCATTATGATGTCATAATGTAAAATTCCATTATGATGTCATATTGCAAAATTCCATTATGATGTCATAATGCAAAATTCCATTATGATGTCATAATGTAAAATTCCATTATGATGTCATAATGTAACATCCCATTATGATGTCATAATGCAAAATTCCATTATGATGTCATAATGTAACATTCCATTATGATGTCATAATGCAAAATTCCATTATGATGTCATAATGTAACATTCCATTATGATGTCATAATGCAAAATTCCATTATGATGTCATAATGTAACATCCCATTATGATGTCATAATGCAAAATTCCATTATGATGTCATAATGTAACATCCCATTATGATGTCATAATGCAAAATTCCATTATGATGTCATAATGTAACATCCCATTATGATGTCATAATGCAAAATTCCATTATGATGTCATAATGTAACATCCCATTATGATGTCATAATGCAAAAATTCCATTATGATGTCATAATGTAACATCCCATTATGATGTCATAATGCAAAATTCCATTATGATGTCATAATGCAACATTCCATTATGATGTCATAATGTAACATTCCATTATGATGTCATATTGCAACTTTCCATTATGATGTCATAATTCAAAATTCCATTATGATGTCATAATGTAACATTCCATTATGATGTCATAATGCAAAATTCCATTATGATGTCATAATGTAACATTCCATTATGATGTCATAATGCAAAATTCCATTATGATGTCATAATGTAACATTCCATTATGATGTCATAATGCAAAATTCCATTATGATGTCATAATGTAACATTCCATTATGATGTCATAATGCAAAATTCCATTATGATGTCATAATGCAACATTCCATTATGATGTCATAATGTAACGTCCCATTATGATGTCATAATGCAAAATTCCATTATGATGTCATAATGTAACATTCCATTATGATGTCATAATGCAAAATTCCATTATGATGTCATAATGTAACATTCAATTATGATGTCATAATGTAACATCCCATTATGATGTCATAATGCAACATTCCATTATGATGTCATAATGTAATATCCCATTATGATGTCATAATGTAACATTCCATTATGATGTCATAATGCAAAATTCCATTATGATGTCATAATGCAACATTCCATTATGATGTCATAATGCAAAATTCCATTATGATGTCATAATGCAAAATTCCATTATGATGTCATAATGTAAAATTCCATTATGATGTCATAATGCAAAATTCCATTATGATGTCATAATGTAAAATTCCATTATGATGTCATATTGCAAAATTCCATTATGATGTCATAATGCAAAATTCCATTATGATGTCATAATGTAAAATTCCATTATGATGTCATAATGTAACATCCCATTATGATGTCATAATGCAAAATTCCATTATGATGTCATAATGTAACATTCCATTATGATGTTATAATGCAAAATTCCATTATGATGTCATAATGTAACATTCCATTATGATGTCATAATGCAAAATTCCATTATGATGTCATAATGTAACATTCCATTATGATGTCATAATGCAAAATTCCATTATGATGTCATAATGCAAAATTCCATTATGATGTAATAATGCAAAATTCCATTATGATGTCATAATGTAACATTCCATTATGATGTCATAATGCAAAATTCCATTATGATGTCATAATGTAACATTCCATTATGATGTCATAATGCAAAATTCCATTATGATGTCATAATGTAACATTCCATTATGATGTCATAATGCAAAATTCCATTATGATGTCATAATGTAACATTCAATTATGATGTCATAATGTAACATCCCATTATGATGTCATAATGCAACATTCCATTATGATGTCATAATGTAATATCCCATTATGATGTCATAATGTAACATTCCATTATGATGTCATAATGCAAAATTCCATTATGATGTCATAATGCAACATTCCATTATGATGTCATAATGCAAAATTCCATTATGATGTCATAATGTAACATTCCATTATGATGTCATAATGTAACGTCCCATTATGATGTCATAATGCAAAATTCCATTATGATGTCATAATGTAACGTCCCATTATGATGTCATAATGCAAAATTCCATTATGATGTCATAATGTAACATTCCATTATGATGTCATAATGCAAAATTCCATTATGATGTCATAATGTAACATTCCATTATGATGTCATAATGCAAAATTCCATTATGATGTCATAATGTAAAATTCCATTATGATGTCATATTGCAAAATTCCATTATGATGTCATAATGCAAAATTCCATTATGATGTCATAATGTAAAATTCCATTATGATGTCATAATGTAACATCCCATTATGATGTCATAATGCAAAATTCCATTATGATGTCATAATGTAACATTCCATTATGATGTCATAATGCAAAATTCCATTATGATGTCATAATGCAATATTCCATTACGATGTCATAATGTAACATGCCATTATGATGTCATAATGCAACATTCCATTATGATGTCATAATGTAACATTCCATTATGATGTCATAATGCAACATTCCATTATGATGTCATAATGTAAAATTCCATTATGATGTCATAATGCAAAATTCCATTATGATGTCATAATGCAAAATTCCATTATGATGTCATAATGTAAAATTCCATTATGATGTCATAATGCAAAATTCCATTATGATGTCATAATGCAAAATTCCATTATGATGTCATATTGTAAAATTCCATTATGATGTCATAATGCAAAATTCCATTATGATGTCATAATGTAAAATTCCATTATGATGTCATAATGCAAAATTCCATTATGATGTCATAATGTAAAATTCCATTATGATGTCATAATGCAAAATTCCATTATGATGTCATAATGCAAGATTCCATTATGATGTCATAATGTAACTATCCATTATGATGTCATAATGTAACATTCCGTTATGATGTCATAATGTAACATTCCATTATGATGTCATAATGCAAAATTCCATTATGATGTCATAATGTAACATTCCATTATGATGTCATAATGCAAAATTCCATTATGATGTCATAATGCAAAATTCCATTATGATGTAATAATGCAAAATTCCATTATGATGTCATAATGTAACATTCCATTATGATGTCATAATGCAAAATTCCATTATGATGTCATAATGTAACATTCCATTATGATGTCATAATGCAAAATTCCATTATGATGTCATAATGTAACATTCCATTATGATGTCATAATGCAAAATTCCATTATGATGTCATAATGTAACATTCAATTATGATCTCATAATGTAACATCCCATTATGATGTCATAATGCAACATTCCATTATGATGTCATAATGTAATATCCCATTATGATGTCATAATGTAACATTCCATTATGATGTCATAATGCAAAATTCCATTATGATGTCATAATGTAAAATTCCATTATGATGTCATAATGTAACATTCCATTATGATGTCACAATGCAAAATTCCATTATGATGTCATAATGTAACATTCCATTATGATGTCATAATGTGACATTCCATTATGATGTCATAATTTAACATTCCATTATGATGTCATAATGCAAAATTCCATTATGATGTCATAATGTAACATTCCATTATGATGTCATAATGCAAAATTCCATTATGATGTCATAATGTAACATTCCATTATGATGTCATAATGCAAAATTCCATTATGATGTCATAATGTAACATCCCATTATGATGTCATAATGCAAAATTCCATTATGATGTCATAATGTAACATCCCATTATGATGTCATAATGCAAAAATTCCATTATGATGTCATAATGTAACATCCCATTATGATGTCATAATGCAAAATTCCATTATGATGTCATAATGCAACATTCCATTATGATGTCATAATGTAACATTCCATTATGATGTCATATTGCAACTTTCCATTATGATGTCATAATTCAAAATTCCATTATGATGCCATAATGTAACATTCCATTATGATGTCATAATGCAAAATTCCATTATGATGTCATAATGTAACATTCCATTATGATGTCATAATGCAAAATTCCATTATGATGTCATAATGTAACATTCCATTATGATGTCATAATGCAAAATTCCATTATGATGTCATAATGTAACATTCCAATATGATGTCATAATGCAAAATTCCATTATGATGTCATAATGTAACATTCCAATATGATGTCATAATGCAAAATTCCATTATGATGTCATAATGCAACATTCCATTATGATGTCATAATGTAACATTCCATTATGATGTCATAATGCAACATTCCATTATGATGTCATAATGTAACATTCCATTATGATGTCATAATGCAACATTCCATTATGATGTCATAATGCAAAATTCTATTATGATGTCATAATGTAACATTCCATTATGATGTCATAATGCAAAATTCCATTATGATGTCATAATGTAACAGTCCATTATGATGTCATAATGCAAAATTCCATTATGATGTCATAATGTAACATTCCATTATGATGTCATAATGTAACGTCCCATTATGATGTCATAACGCAAAATTCCATTATGATGTCATAATGTAACGTCCCATTTTGATGTCATAACGCAAAATTCCATTATGATGTCATAATGTAACGTCCCATTTTGATGTCATAATGCAAAATTCCATTATGATGTCATAATGTAACATTCCATTATGATGTCATAATGCAAAATTCCATTATGATGTCATAATGTAAAATTCCATTATGATGTCATAATGTAACATTCCATTATGATGTCATAATGCAAAATTCCATTATGATGTCATAATGTAACATTCCATTATGATGTCATAATGCAAAATTCCATTATGATGTCATAATGCAAAATTCCATTATGATGTCATAATGCAATATTCCATTACGATGTCATAATGTAACATGCCATTATGATGTCATAATGCAACATTCCATTATGATGTCATAATGTAACATTCCATTATGATGTCATAATGCAAAATTCCATTATGATGTCATAATGTAACATTCGATTATGATGTCATAATGCAAAATTCCATTATGATGTCATAATGTAACATTCCATTATGATGTCATAATGCAAAATTCCATTATGATGTCATAATGTAACATTCAATTATGATGTCATAATGTAACATCCCATTATGATGTCATAATGCAACATTCCATTATGATGTCATAATGTAATATCCCATTATGATGTCATAATGTAACATTCCATTATGATGTCATAATGCAAAATTCCATTATGATGTCATAATGTAACATTCCATTATGATGTCATAATGCAAAATTCCATTATGATGTCATAATGCAAAATTCCATTATGATGTCATAATGCAATATTCCATTACGATGTCATAATGTAACATTCCATTATGATGTCATAATGCAAAATTCCATTATGATGTCATAATGTAACGTCCCATTATGATGTCATAATGCAAAATTCCATTATGATGTCATAATGTAACGTCCCATTATGATGTCATAATGCAAAATTCCATTATGATGTCATAATGTAACATTCCATTATGATGTCATAATGCAAAATTCCATTATGATGTCATAATGTAACATTCCATTATGATGTCATAATGCAAAATTCCATTATGATGTCATAATGTAAAATTCCATTATGATGTCATATTGCAAAATTCCATTATGATGTCATAATGCAAAATTCCATTATGATGTCATAATGTAACATTCCATTATGATGTCATAATGCAAAATTCCATTATGATGTCATAATGTAACATTCCATTATGATGTCATAATGCAAAATTCCATTATGATGTCATAATGTAACATCCCATTATGATGTCATAATGCAAAATTCCATTATGATGTCATAATGTAACATCCCATTATGATGTCATAATGCAAAAATTCCATTATGATGTCATAATGTAACATCCCATTATGATGTCATAATGCAAAATTCCATTATGATGTCATAATGTAACATTCCATTATGATGTCATATTGCAACTTTCCATTATGATGTCATAATTCAAAATTCCATTATGATGTCATAATGTAACATTCCATTATGATGTCATTTTGCAAAATTCCATTATGATGTCATAATGTAACATTCCATTATGATGTCATAATGCAAAATTCCATTATGATGTCATAATGTAACATTCCATTATGATGTCATAATGCAAAATTCCATTATGATGTCATAATGTAACATTCCATTATGATGTCATAATGCAAAATTCCATTATGATGTCATAATGCAACATTCCATTATGATGTCATAATGCAAAATTCCATTATGATGTCATAATGTAACATTCCATTATGATGTCATAATGTAACGTCCCATTATGATGTCATAATGCAAAATTCCATTATGATGTCATAATGTAACGTCCCATTATGATGTCATAATGCAAAATTCCATTATGATGTCATAATGTAACATTCCATTATGATGTCATAATGCAAAATTCCATTATGATGTCATAATGTAAAATTCCATTATGATGTCATAATGCAAAATTCCATTATGATGTCATAATGTAAAATTCCATTATGATGTCATATTGCAAAATTCCATTATGATGTCATAATGCAAAATTCCATTATGATGTCATAATGTAAAATTCCATTATGATGTCATAATGTAACATCCCATTATGATGTCATAATGCAAAATTCCATTATGATGTCATAATGTAACATTCCATTATGATGTCATAATGCAAAATTCCATTATGATGTCATAATGCAATATTCCATTACGATGTCATAATGTAACATGCCATTATGATGTCATAATGCAACATTCCATTATGATGTCATAATGTAACATTCCATTATGATGTCATAATGCAACATTCGATTATGATGTCATAATGTAAAATTCCATTATGATGTCATAATGCAAAATTCCATTATGATGTCATAATGCAAAATTCCATTATGATGTCATAATGTAAAATTCCATTATGATGTCATAATGCAAAATTCCATTATGATGTCATAATGTAACATTCCATTATGATGTCATAATGCAAAATTCCATTATGATGTCATAATGCAAAATTCCATTATGATGTAATAATGCAAAATTCCATTATGATGTCATAATGTAACATTCCATTATGATGTCATAATGCAAAATTCCATTATGATGTCATAATGTAACATTCCATTATGATGTCATAATGCAAAATTCCATTATGATGTCATAATGTAACATTCCATTATGATGTCATAATGCAAAATTCCATTATGATGTCATAATGTAACATTCAATTATGATGTCATAATGTAACATCCCATTATGATGTCATAATGCAACATTCCATTATGATGTCATAATGTAATATCCCATTATGATGTCATAATGTAACATTCCATTATGATGTCATAATGCAAAATTCCATTATGATGTCATAATGCAACATTCCATTATGATGTCATAATGCAAAATTCCATTATGATGTCATAATGTAACATTCCATTATGATGTCATAATGTAACGTCCCATTATGATGTCATAATGCAAAATTCCATTATGATGTCATAATGTAACGTCCCATTATGATGTCATAATGCAAAATTCCATTATGATGTCATAATGTAACATTCCATTATGATGTCATAATGCAAAACTCCATTATGATGTCATAATGTAAAATTCCATTATGATGTCATAATGCAAAATTCCATTATGATGTCATAATGTAAAATGCCATTATGATGTCATATTGCAAAATTCCATTATGATGTCATAATGCAAAATTCCATTATGATGTCATAATGTAAAATTCCATTATGATGTCATAATGTAACATCCCATTATGATGTCATAATGCAAAATTCCATTATGATGTCATAATGTAACATTCCATTATGATGTCATAATGCAAAATTACA
Organism: Eleutherodactylus coqui; assembly: GCF_035609145.1. Lineage (NCBI taxonomy): Eukaryota > Metazoa > Chordata > Amphibia > Anura > Eleutherodactylidae > Eleutherodactylus > Eleutherodactylus coqui. Next base: position 151,179,623 of record NC_089843.1, on the reverse strand, counting down.
TTATGATGTCATAATGCAATATTCCATTACGATGTCATAATGTAACATGCCATTATGATGTCATAATGCAACATTCCATTATGATGTCATAATGTAACATTCCATTATGATGTCATAATGCAAAATTCCATTATGATGTCATAATGCAAAATTCCATTATGATGTAATAATGCAAAATTCCATTATGATGTCATAATGTAACATTCCATTATGATGTCATAATGCAAAATTCCATTATGATGTCATAATGTAACATTCCATTATGATGTCATAATGCAAAATTCCATTATGATGTCATAATGTAACATTCCATTATGATGTCATAATGCAAAATTCCATTATGATGTCATAATGTAACATTCAATTATGATGTCATAATGTAACATCCCATTATGATGTCATAATGCAACATTCCATTATGATGTCATAATGTAATATCCCATTATGATGTCATAATGTAACATTCCATTATGATGTCATAATGCAAAATTCCATTATGATGTCATAATGCAACATTCCATTATGATGTCATAATGCAAAATTCCATTATGATGTCAAAATGTAACATTCCATTATGATGTCATAATGTAACATTCCATTATGATGTCATAATGTAACGTCCCATTATGATGTCATAATGCAAAATTCCATTATGATGTCATAATGTAACGTCCCATTATGATGTCATAATGCAAAATTCCATTATGATGTCATAATGTAACATTCCATTATGATGTCATAATGCAAAACTCCATTATGATGTCATAATGTAAAATTCCATTATGATGTCATAATGCAAAATTCCATTATGATGTCATAATGTAAAATGCCATTATGATGTCATATTGCAAAATTCCATTATGATGTCATAATGCAAAATTCCATTATGATGTCATAATGTAAAATTCCATTATGATGTCATAATGTAACATCCCATTATGATGTCATAATGCAAAATTCCATTATGATGTCATAATGTAACATTCCATTATGATGTAATAATGCAAAATTACATTATGATGTCATAATGCAATATTCCATTACGATGTCATAATGTAACATGCCATTATGATGTCATAATGCAACATTCCATTATGATGTCATAATGTAACATTCCATTATGATGTCATAATGCAAAATTCCATTATGATGTCATAATGCAAAATTCCATTATGATGTAATAATGCAAAATTCCATTATGATGTCATAATGTAACATTCCATTATGATGTCATAATGCAAAATTCCATTATGATGTCATAATGTAACATTCCATTATGATGTCATAATGCAAAATTCCATTATGATGTCATAATGTAACATTCCATTATGATGTCATAATGCAAAATTCCATTATGATGTCATAATGTAACATTCAATTATGATGTCATAATGTAACATCCCATTATGATGTCATAATGCAACATTCCATTATGATGTCATAATGTAATATCCCATTATGATGTCATAATGTAACATTCCATTATGATGTCATAATGCAAAATTCCATTATGATGTCATAATGCAACATTCCATTATGATGTCATAATGCAAAATTCCATTATGATGTCAAAATGTAACATTCCATTATGATGTCATAATGTAACGTCCCATTATGATGTCATAATGCAAAATTCCATTATGATGTCATAATGTAACGTCCCATTATGATGTCATAATGCAAAATTCCATTATGATGTCATAATGTAACATTCCATTATGATGTCATAATGCAAAACTCCATTATGATGTCATAATGTAAAATTCCATTATGATGTCATAATGCAAAATTCCATTATGATGTCATAATGTAAAATGCCATTATGATGTCATATTGCAAAATTCCATTATGATGTCATAATGCAAAATTCCATTATGATGTCATAATGTAAAATTCCATTATGATGTCATAATGTAACATCCCATTATGATGTCATAATGCAAAATTCCATTATGATGTCATAATGTAACATTCCATTATGATGTCATAATGCAAAATTACATTATGATGTCATAATGCAATATTCCATTACGATGTCATAATGTAACATGCCATTATGATGTCATAATGCAACATTCCATTATGATGTCATAATGTAACATTCCATTATGATGTCATAATGCAACATTCGATTATGATGTCATAATGTAAAATTCCATTATGATGTCATAATGCAAAATTCCATTATGATGTCATAATGCAAAATTCCATTATGATGTCATAATGTAAAATTCCATTATGATGTCATAATGCAAAATTCCATTATGATGTCATAATGCAAAATTCCATTATGATGTCATATTGTAAAATTCCATTATGATGTCATAATGCAAAATTCCATTATGATGTCATAATGTAAAATTCCATTATGATGTCATAATGCAAAATTCCATTATGATGTCATAATGTAAAATTCCATTATGATGTCATAATGCAAAATTCCATTATGATGTCATAATGCAAGATTCCATTATGATGTCATAATATAACTATCCATTATGATGTCATAATGTAACATTCCATTATGATGTCATAATGTAACATTCCATTATGATGTCATAATGCAAAATTCCATTATGATGTCATAATGTAACATTCCATTATGATGTCATAATGCAAAATTCCATTATGATGTCATAATGCAAAATTCCATTATGATGTAATAATGCAAAATTCCATTATGATGTCATAATGTAACATTCCATTATGATGTCATAATGCAAAATTCCATTATGATGTCATAATGTAACATTCCATTATGATGTCATAATGCAAAATTCCATTATGATGTCATAATGCAAAATTCCATTATGATGTAATAATGCAAAATTCCATTATGATGTCATAATGTAACATTCCATTATGATGTCATAATGCAAAATTCCATTATGATGTCATAATGTAACATTCCATTATGATGTCATAATGCAAAATTCCATTATGATGTCATAATGTAACATTCCATTATGATGTCATAATGCAAAATTCAATTATGATGTCATAATGTAACATTCAATTATGATCTCATAATGTAACATCCCATTATGATGTCATAATGCAACATTCCATTATGATGTCATAATGTAATATCCCATTATGATGTCATAATGTAACATTCCATTATGATGTCATAATGCAAAATTCCATTATGATGTCATAATGTAACATTCCATTATGATGTCATAATGCAAAATTCCATTATGATGTCATAATGTAACATTCCATTATGATGTCATAATGCAAAATTCCATTATGATGTCATAATGTAAAATTCCATTATGATGTCATAATGTAACATTCCATTATGATGTCACAATGCAAAATTCCATTATGATGTCATAATGTAACATTCCATTATGATGTCATAATGTGACATTCCATTATGATGTCATAATTTAACATTCCATTATGATGTCATAATGCAAAATTCCATTATGATGTCATAATGTAACATTCCATTATGATGTCATAATGCAAAATTCCATTATGATGTCATAATGTAACATTCCATTATGATGTCATAATGCAAAATTCCATTATGATGTCATAATGTAACATCCCATTATGATGTCATAATGCAAAATTCCATTATGATGTCATAATGTAACATCCCATTATGATGTCATAATGCAAAAATTCCATTATGATGTCATAATGTAACATCCCATTATGATGTCATAATGCAAAATTCCATTATGATGTCATAATGCAACATTCCATTATGATGTCATAATGTAACATTCCATTATGATGTCATATTGCAACTTTCCATTATGATGTCATAATTCAAAATTCCATTATGATGCCATAATGTAACATTCCATTATGATGTCATAATGCAAAATTCCATTATTATGTCATAATGTAACATTCCATTATGATGTCATAATGCAAAATTCCATTATGATGTCATAATGTAACATTCCATTATGATGTCATAATGCAAAATTCCATTATGATGTCATAATGTAACATTCCATTATGATGTCATAATGCAAAATTCCATTATGATGTCATAATGCAACATTCCATTATGATGTCATAATGCAAAATTCCATTATGATGTCATAATGCAACATTCCATTATGATGTCATAATGTAACATTCCATTATGATGTCATAATGCAACATTCCATTATGATGTCATAATGTAACATTCCATTATGATGTCATAATGCAACATTCCATTATGATGTCATAATGCAAAATTCTATTATGATGTCATAATGTAACATTCCATTATGATGTCATAATGCAAAATTCCATTATGATGTCATAATGTAACATTCCATTATGATGTCATAATGCAAAATTCCATTATGATGTCATAATGTAACATTCCATTATGATGTCATAATGTAACGTCCCATTATGATGTCATAATGCAAAATTCCATTATGATGTCATAATGTAACGTCCCATTATGATGTCATAATGCAAAATTCCATTATGATGTCATAATGTAACATTCCATTATGATGTCATAATGCAAAATTCCATTATGATGTCATAATGTAAAATTCCATTATGATGTCATAATGCAAAATTCCTGTTACCATACAGCGCGGCACGGGGTCCCGCGGTCGGCGCGCGTCGCTCCGGCGTCGGCTCCAGCAGCCTGGAGCCCTGTGTCGAGGTTTTCCCAGCAGCTTGGGACGGCTGGTGGGCGGCGGCATGGGCGTGTCCACCCGTAGGGCGCCGCCCGCACTCCTCCGTTCGTCTTATACAGCAGTGGGTGGAGTTGCCTCCTCCCACTCTCCGCCCGGGGGCGGAACCTTGTGGTTAAGAGACTGGCAGTGATGTGAGCTCACTGCCAGTTATTGGTTCTGCTTTCATCTAGTCAGTCTGTCTGCAGTTTACCTCAGCCAGTCCCTAGTTGTCTGTCAGCCCTGCTATCCTTTCTCAGCCTGTTTCTGTTGGTCCTGTTAGCCCCTAGTCTGGTCTGTCCCAGTCAGCACTAGTTGCTATTCAGGTCCTGTCTATCTGCCTGTGTGCTCCATCTCCAGCCCTGCTTGTACTTGTAAGTTTTGTTGGTTTGTTCCACCTGCCTCTTCTGTCGGCACTCTGTCCCCTGTTAGTAGTTCCATCTAGGCAGTCGCCAGGTCCCTAGCCAGTGCAGGGACTGCCGCCCAGTTGTCCGCCTGGGGTTAGCCAGGGCCGAGGCAAGTAGGCAGGGACAGTGGGGTGCAGGAGATCAGGGCACCCCAACTGGCGCTCAGGGGGCAGAGTGCCGTAACATAATAACTGGCCCTTAAAATACCTTTTTTTTCATGGCGGCGATCAGCGCCCTTGCAAACCAGCTGCAAGACCTGGTGCCGGTGATCCGGGATTTGTCAGCTCGCATGGTGGCCCAGGAGCAGTGGGCGTTGTCGCAGGGGCAGAACGCCTTTACCAGTCCCGAACCCAAGTGCCCTCTCCCCGAGGTGTTCTCTGGGGAGAGGAACAAGTTTTTCGTTTTTCAACAGGCGTGTCGCCTGTTTTTTCGGATGCGTCCCCGTTCTTCGGGCTCAGAGGCCCAGAGGGTCGGGCTTATAATGTCCCTGCTGCGGGGCTCTGCCCAGACTTGGGCCTTTTCTATTCCCGAGGGTTCCCCCTCCCTGCAGTCGGTGGACTCCTTTTTTCAGGAACTCGGGGGCATCTTCGATGAGCCGGACCGAGTGGGGTTGGCGGTTTCACGGTTGCTGGCGCTGCATCAGGGGTCGCTTTGTGTGGAGGATTATTGCTCCAGTTTCAGACGCTATGCGGGCGACACTGCATGGAACGAGAGTGCCCTGAAGGACGTTTTTCTGCAGGGTCTCTCGGACGCGGTCAAAGAGCTGTTGATCTCCCATCCCATTCCCGGGTCCTTAAAGGAGGCCATGGAGCTAGCGGTGAAGGCAGATAGGAGGCTCAGGGCTGGGAAGCAGGACAGGCAGACCAGTAGAGTCAGGGAGGTCGTTTGTCCGGTTCCTTCCTCTTCCGTACCAGTCTCTGTTCCCGAACCTATGGAACTGGACCCGCTGGACCCCAAGGAGCGACGCCGAGTTCGGTTATTGCATCATCTCTGCCTCTACTGCGGGAAAGCTGGACATCGGGTGATAACCTGCCCCCTGAGGCCTCAGCGCCCACAGTCCGAATCGGCAGAAAGACTCCCAGTCCTAGGCGATTGCAGGGAGGGTCGCCTAGGACCACAGGTACGTCCTAGACTTCTAATACCCTGCCAGGTTAGACTCCGGAACTTCTCCCGCCTAGGGCAGGCATTTATTGATTCCGGAGCAGCCGCTAACCTGGTAAGCATGCGTCTCGTTGAGCCCCTGAGGGCGGATTTTTTGGCGCTGAAGACGCCAATTCGTTTTGCTAGCATTGATGCTACTCCTCTGGCTTCGGGCTTGGTACGATGGAGGACCCCAGTGTTACAACTCACTGTGGGGGGTCGCCATTCGGAAGGTCTATCATTCCTGGTAATGGAGAAAATGTCGGTAGACATGGTACTAGGGATGCCGTGGCTGGCGTTGCATAACCCCCAATTCGATTGGGCCACTGGGGAGCTAACCCAGTGGGGCCCGTTCTGCCATAGCCATCGCGCTTCCCATCCTCCCTGCTCAGTCGAGACCGCACTCAGTCCCCGAGGTCCCACTTACCTTCACACCCCGTCCGCCTGCCCTGCTGCTGATGTCGCCACCGATGCCCTGCAGGGGGGACGGAAGAAAGGGGTGGGGTCTCGTATGCAGTTGCGTTGTGAGGAGAGTCTGTCGGTGTTTGAGCCATACAGGGCGGGACAGAAGGGGTACCGGTCCTCTGGAAATCGCAAAAGGAGGGGTCGCAGGGGGTTCCATAAGTCTGTGTCGAAACCTGTTGTCCCTTCGGTGATGCCCACCTCCGGTCCCCCGCCGCCCACCCCGGTCCGTGATGAAGTTGAATACGAGGCCCAGGAGATCCTGGATTCTCGCCGGGCTACAGGAACCTTACAATATTTGGGGGCCCGGAAGAGTTTTTTGGAGTATGATAGCTCAGATGACAGTGATTTTAAAGTTGGAGATGCCTCAGATTTTGAAGGCAGCGTCATTGGTAGCGAGGATGGGTCAAAAGACAGTGGTGAATGGTTGGACATTGACTCGGAAGACGACCTGAAACATGACGATATGTCAACGGTTGGCCCTGAAGGAAATGGGGCAGCCACAGACTACCGAAGTCATGGACCTGAGGATCAGCCCATGGTGACCGCCCAGGAGGGTCACATTCTCGGGTTGGTACAGCGTTTTCGCAGCCGCCTCCTGGATAAGCCTGGTCGAGTTTCCGGGGGCCCGGAGGTCCCCCGTCAGAGGGGGGGTAATGTTACCATACAGCGCGGCACGGGGTCCCGCGGTCGGCGCGCGTCGCTCCGGCGTCGGCTCCAGCAGCCTGGAGCCCTGTGTCGAGGTTATCCCAGCAGCTTGGGACGGCTGGTGGGCGGCGGCATGGGCGTGTCCACCCGTAGGGCGCCGCCCGCACTCCTCCGTTCGTCTTATACAGCAGTGGGTGGAGTTGCCTCCTCCCACTCTCCGCCCGGGGGCGGAACCTTGTGGTTAAGAGACTGGCAGTGATGTGAGCTCACTGCCAGTTATTGGTTCTGCTTTCATCTAGTCAGTCTGTCTGCAGTTTACCTCAGCCAGTCCCTAGTTGTCTGTCAGCCCTGCTATCCTTTCTCAGCCTGTTTCTGTTGGTCCTGTTAGCCCCTAGTCTGGTCTGTCCCAGTCAGCACTAGTTGCTATTCAGGTCCTGTCTATCTGCCTGTGAGCTCCATCTCCAGCCCTGCTTGTACTTGTAAGTTTTGTTGGTTTGTTCCACCTGCCTCTTCTGTCGGCACTCTGTCCCCTGTTAGTAGTTCCATCTAGGCAGTCGCCAGGTCCCTAGCCAGTGCAGGGACTGCCGCCCAGTTGTCCGCCTGGGGTTAGCCAGGGCCGAGGCAAGTAGGCAGGGACAGTGGGGTGCAGGAGATCAGGGCACCCCAACTGGCGCTCAGGGGGCAGAGTGCCGTAACAATTCCATTATGATGTCATAATGTAAAATTCCATTATGATGTCATATTGCAAAATTCCATTATGATGTCGTAATGCAAAATTCCATTATGATGTCATAATGTAAAATTCCATTATGATGTCTTAATGTAACATCCCATTATGATGTCATAATGCAAAATTCCATTATGATGTCATAATGTAACATTCCATTATGATGTCATAATGTAAAATTCCATTATGATGTCATAATGCAAAATTCCATTATGATGTCATAATGCAATATTCCATTGCGATGTCATAATGTAACATGCCATTATGATGTCATAATGCAACATTCCATTATGATGTCATAATGTAACATTCCATTATGATGTCATAATGCAAAATTCCATTATGATGTCATAATGTAACATTCCATTATGATGTCATAATGCAAAATTCCATTATGATGTCATAATGTAACATTCCATTATGATGTCATAATGCAAAATTCCATTATGATGTCATAATGCAACATTCCATTATGATGTCATATTGTAAAATTCCATTATGATGTCATAATGCAAAATTCCATTATGATGTCATAATGTAAAATTCCATTATGATGTCATATTGCAAAATTCCATTATGATGTCATAATGTAAAATTCCATTATGATGTCATAATGCAACATTCCATTATGATGTCATAATGCAAGATTCCATTATGATGTCATAATGTAACTATCCATTATGATGTCATAATGTAACATTCCATTATGATGTCATAATGTAACATTCCATTATGATGTCATAATGCAAAATTCCATTATGATGTCATAATGTAACATTCCATTATGATGTCATAATGCAAAATTCCATTATGATGTCATAATGCAAAATTCCATTATGATGTAATAATGCAAAATTCCATTATGATGTCATAATGTAACATTCCATTATGATGTCATAATGCAAAATTCCATTATGATGTCATAATGTAACATTCCATTATGATGTCATAATGCAAAATTCCATTATGATGTCATAATGTAACATTCCATTATGATGTCATAATGCAAAATTCCATTATGATGTCATAATGTAACATTCAATTATGATGTCATAATGTAACATCCCATTATGATGTCATAATGCAACATTCCATTATGATGTCATAATGTAATATCCCATTATGATGTCATAATGTAACATTCCATTATGATGTCATAATGCAAAATTCCATTATGATGTCATAATGCAACATTCCATTATGATGTCATAATGCAAAATTCCATTATGATGTCATAATGTAACATTCCATTATGATGTCATAATGTAACGTCCCATTATTATGTCATAATGGAAAATTCCATTATGATGTCATAATGTAACGTCCCATTATGATGTCATAATGCAAAATTCCATTATGATGTCATAATGTAACATTCCATTATGATGTCATAATGCAAAATTCCATTATGATGTCATAATGTAAAATTCCATTATGATGTCATAATGCAAAATTCCATTATGATGTCATAATGTAAAATTCAATTATGATGTCATATTGCAAAATTCCATTATGATGTCATAATGCAAAATTCCATTATGATGTCATAATGTAAAATTCCATTATGATGTCATAATGTAACATCCCATTATGATGTCATAATGCAAAATTCCATTATGATGTCATAATGTAACATTCCATTATGATGTCATAATGCAAAATTCCATTATGATGTCATAATGTAACATTCCATTATGATGTCATAATGCAAAATTCCATTATGATGTCATAATGCAAAATTCCATTATGATGGCATATTGCAAAATTCCATTATGATGTCATAATGTAACATTCCATTATGATGTCATAATGCAAAATTCCATTATGATGTCATAATGTAACATTCCATTATGATGTCATAATGCAAAATTCCATTATGATGTCATAATGTAACATTCCATTATGATGTCATAATGCAAAATTCCATTATGATGTCATAATGCAACATTCCATTATGATGTCATAATGCAAAATTCCATTATGATGTCATAATGTAACATTCCATTAGGATGTCATAATGTAATGTCCCATTATGATGTCATATTGCAAAATTCCATTATGATGTCATAATGTAACATTCCATTATGATGTCATAATGTAAAATTCCATTATGATGTCATAATGCAAAATTCCATTATGATGTCATAATGTAAAATTCCATTATGATGTCATATTGCAAAATTCCATTATGATGTCATAATGCAAAATTCCATTATGATGTCATAATGTAAAATTCCATTATGATGTCATAATGTAACATCCCATTATGATGTCATAATGCAAAATTCCATTATGATGTCATAATGTAACATTCCATTATGATGTCATAATGCAAAATTCCATTATGATGTCATAATGCAATATTCCATTACGATGTCATAATGTAACATGCCATTATGATGTCATAATGCAACATTCCATTATGATGTCATAATGTAACATTCCATTATGATGTCATAATGCAACATTCGATTATGATGTCATATTGTAAAATTCCATTATGATGTCATAATGCAAAATTCCATTATGATGTCATAATGTAAAATTCCATTATGATGTCATAATGCAATATTCCATTATGATGTCATAATGTAAAATTCCATTATGATGTCATAATGCAACATTCCATTATGATGTCATAATGCAAGATTCCATTATGATGTTATAATGTAACTATCCATTATGATGTCATAATGTAACATTCCATTATGATGTCATAATGTAACATTCCATTATGATGTCATAATGCAAAATTCCATTATGATGTCATAATGTAACATTCCATTATGATGTCATAATGCAAAATTCCATTATGATGTCATAATGCAAAATTCCATTATGATGTAATAATGCAAAATTCCATTATGATGTCATAATGTAACATTCCATTATGATGTCATAATGCAAAATTCCATTATGATGTCATAATGTAACATTCCATTATGATGTCATAATGCAAAATTCCATTATGATGTCATAATGTAACATTCCATTATGATGTCATAATGCAAAATTCCATTATGATGTCATAATGTAACATTCAATTATGATGTCATAATGTAACATCCCATTATGATGTCATAATGCAACATTCCATTATGATGTCATAATGTAATATCCCATTATGATGTCATAATGTAACATTCCATTATGATGTCATAATGCAAAATTCCATTATGATGTCATAATGCAACATTCCATTATGATGTCATAATGCAAAATTCCATTATGATGTCATAATGTAACATTCCATTATGATGTCATAATGTAACGTCCCATTATGATGTCATAATGCAAAATTCCATTATGATGTCATAATGTAATGTCCCATTATGATGTCATAATGCAAAATTCCATTATGATGTCATAATGTAACATTCCATTATGATGTCATAATGTAAAATTCCATTATGATGTCATAATGCAAAATTCCATTATGATGTCATAATGTAAAATTCCATTATGATGTCATATTGCAAAATTCCATTATGATGTCATAATGCAAAATTCCATTATGATGTCATAATGTAAAATTCCATTATGATGTCATAATGTAACATCCCATTATGATGTCATAATGCAAAATTCCATTATGATGTCATAATGTAACATTCCATTATGATGTCATAATGCAAAATTCCATTATGATGTCATAATGCAATATTCCATTACGATGTCATAATGTAACATGCCATTATGATGTCATAATGCAACATTCCATTATGATGTCATAATGTAACATTCCATTATGATGTCATAATGCAACATTCGATTATGATGTCATAATGTAAAATTCCATTATGATGTCATAATGTAAAATTCCATTATGATGTCATAATGCAAAATTCCATTATGATGTCATAATGCAGAATTCCATTATGATGTCATAATGCAGAATTCCATTATGATGTCATAATGCAAAATTCCATTATGATGTCATAATGTAAAATTCCATAATGATGTCATAATGCAAAATTCCATTATGATGTCATAATGTAAAATTCCATTATGATGTCATAATGCAAAATTCCATTATGATGTCATAATGCAAGATTCCATTATGATGTCATAATGTAACTATCCATTATGATGTCATAATGTAACATTCCATTATGATGTCATAATGTAACATTCCATTATGATGTCATAATGCAAAATTCCATTATGATGTCATAATGTAACATTCCATTATGATGTCATAATGCAAAATTCCATTATGATGTCATAATGCAAAATTCCATTATGATGTAATAATGCAAAATTCCATTATGATGTCATAATGTAACATTCCATTATGATGTCATAATGCAAAATTCCATTATGATGTCATAATGTAACATTCTATTATGATGTCATAATGTAACGTCCCATTATGATGTCATAATGCAAAATTCCATTATGATGTCATAATGTATCGTCCCATTATGATGTCATAATGCAAAATTCCATTATGATGTCATAATGTAACATTCCATTATGATGTCATAATGCAAAATTCCATTGTGATGTCATAATGTAAAATTCCATTATGATGTCATAATGCAAAATTCCATTATGATGTCATAATGCAAAATTCCATTATGATGTCATAATGTAAAATTCCATTATGATGTCATATTGCAAAATTCCATTATGATGTCATATTGCAAAATTCCATTATAATGTCATAATGCAAAATTCCATTATGATGTCATAATGTAAAATTCCATTATGATGTCATAATGTAACATCCCATTATGATGTCATAATGCAAAATTCCATTATGATGTCATAATGCAAAATTCCATTATGATGTCATAATGCAAAATTCCATTATGATGTCATAATGCAATATTCCATTACGATGTCATAATGTAACATGCCATTATGATGTCATAATGCAACATTCCATTATGATGTCATAATGTAACATTCCATTATGATGTCATAATGCAAAACTCCATTATGATGTCATAATGCAAATTTCCATTATGATGTCATCATGCAAAATTCCATTATGATGTCATAATGCAAAATTCCATTATGATGTCATAATGCAAAAGTCCATTATGATGTCATAATGCAAAATTCCATTATGATGTCATAATGCAAAATTCCATTATGATGTCATAATGCAAAATTCCATTATGATGTCATAATGCAAAATTCTATTATGTCATAATGCAAAATTCCATTATGATGTCATAATGCAAAATTCCATTATGATGTCATAATGCAAAATTCCATTATGATGTCATAATGCAAAATTCCATTATGATGTCATAATGTAAAATTCCATTATGATGTCATAATGTAAAATTCCATTATGATGTCATAATGTAAAATTCCATCATGATGTCATAATGCAAAATTCCATTATGATGTCATAATGTAAAATTCCATTATGATGTCATAATGCAAAATTCCATTATGATGTCATAATGCAAAATTCCATTATGATGTCATAATGTAACATTCCATTATGATGTCATAATGCAAAATTCCATTATGATGTCATAATGCAAAATTCCATTATGATGTCATAATGCAAAATTCCATTATGATGTCATAATGTAAAACTCCATTATGATGTCATAATGCAAATTTCCATTATCATGTCATAATGCAAAATTCCATTATGATGTCATAATAAAAAACTCCCTTATGATGTCATAATGCAAAATTCCATTATGATGTCATAATGTAACATTCCATTATGATATCATAATGCAAATTTCCATTATGATGTCATAATGCAAAATTCCATTATGATGTCATAATGTAACATTCCATTATGATGTCATAATGTAACATTCCATTATGATGTCATAATGCAAAATTCCATTATGATGTCATAATGCAACATTCCATTATGATGTCATAATGTAACATTCCATTATGATGTCATATTGCAACTTTCCATTATGATGTCATAATGTAACATTCCATTATGATGTCATAATGCAAAATTCCATTATGATGTCATAATGTAACATTCCATTATGATGTCATAATGCAAAATTCCATTATGATGTCATAATGTAACATTCCATTATGATGTCATAATGCAAAATTCCATTATGATGTCATAATGTAACATTCCATTATGATGTCATAATGCAAAATTCCATTATGATGTCATAATGCAACATTCCATTATGATGTCATAATGCAAAATTCCATTATGATGTCATAATGCAACATTCCATTATGATGTCATAATGTAACATTCCATTATGATGTCATAATGCAACATTCCATTATGATGTCATAATGTAACATTCCATTATGATGTCATAATGCAACATTCCATTATGATGTCATAATGTAACATTCCATTATGATGTCATAATGCAAAATTCCATTATGATGTCATAATGTAACATTCCATTATGATGTCATAATGTAACGTCCCATTATGATGTCATAATGCAACATTCCATTATGATGTCATAATGTAACATTCCATTATGATGTCATAATGCAACATTCCATTATGATGTCATAATGCAAAATTCCATTATGATGTCATAATGTAACATTCCATTATGATGTCATAATGCAAAATTCCATTATGATGTCATAATGTAACATTCCATTATGATGTCATAATGCAAAATTCCATTATGATGTCATAATGTAACATTCTATTATGATGTCATAATGTAACGTCCCATTATGATGTCATAATGCAAAATTCCATTATGATGTCATAATGTAACGTCCCATTATGATGTCATAATGCAAAATTCCATTATGATGTCATAATGTAACATTCCATTATGATGTCATAATGCAAAATTCCATTGTGATGTCATAATGTAAAATTCCATTATGATGTCATAATGCAAAATTCCATTATGATGTCATAATGCAAAATTCCATTATGATGTCATAATGTAAAATTCCATTATGATGTCATATTGCAAAATTCCATTATGATGTCATAATGCAAAATTCCATTATGATGTCATAATGTAAAATTCCATTATGATGTCATAATGTAACATCCCATTATGATGTCATAATGCAAAATTCCATTATGATGTCATAATGTAACATTCCATTATGATGTCATAATGCAAAATTCCATTATGATGTCATAATGCAATATTCCATTACGATGTCATAATGTAACATGCCATTATGATGTCATAATGCAACATTCCATTATGATGTCATAATGTAACATTCCATTATGATGTCATAATGCAAAACTCCATTATGATGTCATAATGCAAATTTCCATTATGATGTCATCATGCAAAATTCCATTATGATGTCATCATGCAAAATTCCATTATGATGTCATCATGCAAAATTCCATTATGATGTCATAATGCAAAATTCCATTATGATGTCATAATGCAAAATTCCATTATGATGTCATAATGCAAAATTCCATTATGATGTCATAATGCAAAATTCTATTATGTCATAATGCAAAATTCCATTATGATGTCATAATGCAAAATTCCATTATGATGTCATAATGCAAAATTCCATTATGATGTCATAATGCAAAATTCCATTATGATGTCATAATGCAAAATTCCATTATGATGTCATAATGCAAAATTCCATTATGATGTCATAATGTAAAATTCCATTATGATGTCATAATGTAAAATTCCATTATGATGTCATGTTGCAAAATTCCATTATGATGTCATAATGTAAAATTCCATTATGATGTCATAATGTAACATTCCATTATGATGTCATAATGCAAAATTCCATTATGATGTCATAATGCAAAATTCCATTATGATGTCATAATGCAAAATTCCATTATGATGTCATAATGTAAAACTCCATTATGATGTGATAATGCAAAATTCCATTATCATGTCATAATGCAAAATTCCATTATGATGTCATAATAAAAAACTCCCTTATGATGTCATAATGCAAAATTCCATTATGATGTCATAATGTAACATTCCATTATGATATCATAATGCAAATTTCCATTATGATGTCATAATGCAAAATTCCATTATGATGTCATAATGTAACATTCCATTATGATGTCATAATGCAAAATTCCATTATGATGTCATAATGCAACATTCCATTATGATGTCATAATGTAACATTCCATTATGATGTCATAATGCAACTTTCCATTATGATGTCATAATTCAAAATTCCATTATGATGTCATAATGTAACATTCCATTATGATGTCATAATGCAAAATTCCATTATGATGTCATAATGTAACATTCCATTATGATGTCATAATGCAAAATTCCATTATGATGTCATAATGTAACATTCCATTATGATGTCATAATGCAAAATTCCAATATGATGTCATATTGCAAAATTCCATTATGATGTCATATTGCAAAATTCCATTATGATGTCATAATGCAAAATTCCATTATGATGTCATAATGTAAAATTCCATTATGATGTCATAATGTAACATCCCATTATGATGTCATAATGCAAAATTCCATTATGATGTCATAATGTAACATTCCATTATGATGTCATAATGCAAAATTCCATTATGATGTCATAATGCAAAATTCCATTATGATGTCATAATGCAATATTCCATTACGATGTCATAATGTAACATGCCATTATGATGTCATAATGCAACATTCCATTATGATGTCATAATGTAACATTCCATTATGATGTCATAATGCAAAATTCCATTATGATGTCATAATGTAACATTCCATTATGATGTCATAATGCAAAATTCCATTATGATGTCATAATGTAACATTCCATTATGATGTCATAATGCAAAATTCCATTATGATGTCATAATGTAACATTCAATTATGATGTCATAATGTAACATCCCATTATGATGTCATAATGCAACATTCCATTATGATGTCATAATGTAATATCCCATTATGATGTCATAATGTAACATTCCATTATGATGTCATAATGCAAAATTCCATTATGATGTCATAATGTAACATTCCATTATGATGTCATAATGCAAAATTCCATTATGATGTCATAATGTAACATTCCATTATGATGTCATAATGCAAAATTCCATTATGATGTCATAATGTAAAATTCCATTATGATGTCATAATGTAACATTCCATTATGATGTCACAATGCAAAATTCCATTATGATGTCATAATGTAACATTCCATTATGATGTCATAATGTGACATTCCATTATGATGTCATAATTTAACATTCCATTATGATATCATAATGCAAAATTCCATTATGATGTCATAATGTAACATTCCATTATGATGTCATAATGCAAAATTCCATTATGATGTCATAATGTAACATTCCATTATGATGTCATAATGCAAAATTCCATTATGATGTCATAATGTAACATCCCATTATGATGTCATAATGCAAAATTCCATTATGATGTCATAATGTAACATCCCATTATGATGTCATAATGCAAAAATTCCATTATGATGTCATAATGTAACATCCCATTATGATGTCATAATGCAAAATTCCATTATGATGTCATAATGCAACATTCCATTATGATGTCATAATGTAACATTCCATTATGATGTCATATTGCAACTTTCCATTATGATGTCATAATTCAAAATTCCATTATGATGTCATAATGTAACATTCCATTATGATGTCATAATGCAAAATTCCATTATGATGTCATAATGTAACATTCCATTATGATGTCATAATGCAAAATTCCATTATGATGTCATAATGTAACATTCCATTATGATGTCATAATGCAAAATTCCATTATGATGTCATAATGTAACATTCCATTATGATGTCATAATGCAAAATTCCATTATGATGTCATAATGCAACATTCCATTATGATGTCATAATGCAAAATTCCATTATGATGTCATAATGCAACATTCCATTATGATGTCATAATGCAACATTCCATTATGATGTCATAATGCAACATTCCATTATGATGTCATAATGCAACATTCCATTATGATGTCATAATGTAACATTCCATTATGATGTCATAATGTAACATTCCATTATGATGTCATAATGTAACATTCCATTATGATGTCATAATGTA
The DNA here is from genome assembly GCF_035609145.1 of Eleutherodactylus coqui. Lineage (NCBI taxonomy): Eukaryota > Metazoa > Chordata > Amphibia > Anura > Eleutherodactylidae > Eleutherodactylus > Eleutherodactylus coqui. Next base: position 151,161,568 of record NC_089843.1, on the reverse strand, counting down.
ACGTCCCATTATGATGTCATAATGCAAAATTCCATTATGATGTCATGATGTAACGTCCCATTATGATGTCATAATGCAAAATTCCATTATGATGTCATAATGTAACATTCCATTATGATGTCATAATGCAAAATTCCATTGTGATGTCATAATGTAAAATTCCATTATGATGTCATAATGCAAAATTCCATTATGATGTCATAATGTAAAATTCCATTATGATGTCATATTGCAAAATTCCATTATGATGTCATAATGCAAAATTCCATTATGATGTCATAATGTAAAATTCCATTATGATGTCATAATGTAACATCCCATTATGATGTCATAATGCAAAATTCCATTATGCTGTCATAATGTAACATTCCATTATGATGTCATAATGCAAAATTCCATTATGATGTCATAATGCAATATTCCATTACGATGTCATAATGTAACATGCCATTATGATGTCATAATGCAACATTCCATTATAATGTCATAATGTAACATTCCATTATGATGTCATAATGCAACATTCGATTATGATGTCATAATGTAAAATTCCATTATGATGTCATAATGCAAAATTCCATTATGATGTCATAATGCAAAATTCCATTATGATGTCATAATGTAAAATTCCATTATGATGTCATAATGCAAAATTCCATTATGATGTCATAATGCAGAATTCCATTATGATGTCATATTGTAAAATTCCATTATGATGTCATAATGCAAAATTCCATTATGATGTCATAATGTAAAATTCCATTATGATGTCATAATGCAAAATTCCATTATGATGTCATAATGTAAAATTCCATTATGATGTCATAATGCAAAATTCCATTATGATGTCATAATGCAAAATTCCATTATGATGTCATAATGTAAAATTCCATTATGATGTCATAATGCAAAATTCCATTATGATGTCATAATGTAAAATTCCATTATGATGTCATAATGCAAAATTCCATTATGATGTCATAATGCAAAATTCCATTATGATGTCATAATGCAAAATTCCATTATGATGTCATAATGTAACATTCCATTATGATGTCATAATGCAAAATTCCATTATGATGTCATAATGTAACATTCCATTATGATGTCATAATGCAAAATTCCATTATGATGTCATAATGCAAAATTCCATTATGATGTCATAATGTAAAACTCCATTATGATGTCATAATGCAAAATTCCATTATCATGTCATAATGCAAAATTCCATTATGATGTCATAATAAAAAACTCCCTTATGATGTCATAATGCAAAATTCCATTATGATGTCATAATGTAACATTCCATTATGATATCATAATGCAAATTTCCATTATGATGTCATAATGCAAAATTCCATTATGATGTCATAATGTAACATTCCATTATGATGTCATAATGCAAAATTCCATTATGATGTCATAATGCAACATTCCATTATGATGTCATAATGTAACATTCCATTATGATGTCATATTGCAACTTTCCATTATGATGTCATAATTCAAAATTCCATTATGATGTCATAATGTAACATTCCATTATGATGTCATAATGCAAAATTCCATTATGATGTCATAATGTAACATTCCATTATGATGTCATAATGCAAAATTCCATTATGATGTCATAATGTAACATTCCATTATGATGTCATAATGCAAAATTCCATTATGATGTCATAATGTAACATTCCATTATGATGTCATAATGCAAAATTCCATTATGATGTCATAATGCAACATTCCATTATGATGTCATAATGCAAAATTCCATTATGATGTCATAATGCAACATTCCATTATGATGTCATAATGTAACATACCATTATGATGTCATAATGCAACATTCCATTATGATGTCATAATGTAACATTCCATTATGATGTCATAATGCAACATTCCATTATGATGTCATAATGCAACATTCCATTATGATGTCATAATGCAAAATTCCATTATGATGTCATAATGTAACATTCCATTATGATGTCATAATGCAAAATTCCATTATGATGTCATAATGTAACATTCCATTATGATGTCATAATGCAAAATTCCATTATGATGTCATAATGTAACATTCCATTATGATGTCATAATGTAACGTCCCATTATGATGTCATAATGCAAAATTCCATTATGATGTCATAATGTAACGTCCCATTATGATGTCATAATGCAAAATTCCATTATGATGTCATAATGTAACGTTCCATTATGATGTCATAATGCAAAATTCCATTATGATGTCATAATGTAAAATTCCATTATGATGTCATAATGCAAAATTCCATTATGATGTCATAATGTAAAATTCCATTATGATGTCATATTGCAAAATTCCATTATGATGTAATAATGCAAAATTCCATTATGATGTCATAATGTAAAATTCCATTATGATGTCATAATGTAACATCCCATTATGATGTCATAATGCAAAATTCCATTATGATGTCATAATGTAACATTCCATTATGATGTCATAATGCAAAATTCCATTATGATGTCATAATGCAAAATTCCATTATGATGTCATAATGCAATATTCCATTACGATGTCATAATGTAACATGCCATTATGATGTCATAATGCAACATTCCATTATGATGTCATAATGTAACATTCCATTATGATGTCATAATGCAAAATTCCATTATGATGTCATAATGTAACATTCCATTATGATGTCATAATGCAAAATTCCATTATGATGTCATAATGTAACATTCCATTATGATGTCATAATGCAAAATTCCATTATGATGTCATAATGTAACATTCAATTATGATGTCATAATGTAACATCCCATTATGATGTCATAATGCAACATTCCATTATGATGTCATAATGTAATATCCCATTATGATGTCATAATGTAACATTCCATTATGATGTCATAATGCAAAATTCCATTATGATGTCATAATGTAACATTCCATTATGATGTCATAATGCAAAATTCCATTATGATGTCATAATGTAACATTCCATTATGATGTCATAATGCAAAATTCCATTATGATGTCATAATGTAACATCCCATTATGATGTCATAATGCAAAATTCCATTATGATGTCATAATGTAACATCCCATTATGATGTCATAATGCAAAAATTCCATTATGATGTCATAATGTAACATCCCATTATGATGTCATAATGCAAAATTCCATTATGATGTCATAATGCAACATTCCATTATGATGTCATAATGTAACATTCCATTATGATGTCATATTGCAACTTTCCATTATGATGTCATAATTCAAAATTCCATTATGATGTCATAATGTAACATTCCATTATGATGTCATAATGCAAAATTCCATTATGATGTCATAATGTAACATTCCATTATGATGTCATAATGCAAAATTCCATTATGATGTCATAATGTAACATTCCATTATGATGTCATAATGCAAAATTCCATTATGATGTCATAATGTAACATTCCATTATGATGTCATAATGCAAAATTCCATTATGATGTCATAATGTAACATTCCATTATGATGTCATAATGCAAAATTCCATTATGATGTCATAATGCAACATTCCATTATGATGTCATAATGCAAAATTCCATTATGATGTCATAATGCAACATTCCATTATGATGTCATAATGTAACATTCCATTATGATGTCATAATGCAAAATTCCATTATGATGTCATAATGCAAAATTCCATTATGATGTCATAATGCAATATTCCATTACGATGTCATAATGTAACATGCCATTATGATGTCATAATGCAACATTCCATTATGATGTCATAATGTAACATTCCATTATGATGTCATAATGCAAAATTCCATTATGATGTCATAATGTAACATTCCATTATGATGTCATAATGCAAAATTCCATTATGATGTCATAATGTAACATTCCATTATGATGTCATAATGCAAAATTCCATTATGATGTCATAATGTAACATTCAATTATGATGTCATAATGTAACATCCCATTATGATGTCATAATGCAACATTCCATTATGATGTCATAATGTAATATCCCATTATGATGTCATAATGTAACATTCCATTATGATGTCATAATGCAAAATTCCATTATGATGTCATAATGTAACATTCCATTATGATGTCATAATGCAAAATTCCATTATGATGTCATAATGTAACATTCCATTATGATGTCATAATGCAAAATTCCATTATGATGTCATAATGTAACATCCCATTATGATGTCATAATGCAAAATTCCATTATGATGTCATAATGTAACATCCCATTATGATGTCATAATGCAAAAATTCCATTATGATGTCATAATGTAACATCCCATTATGATGTCATAATGCAAAATTCCATTATGATGTCATAATGCAACATTCCATTATGATGTCATAATGTAACATTCCATTATGATGTCATATTGCAACTTTCCATTATGATGTCATAATTCAAAATTCCATTATGATGTCATAATGTAACATTCCATTATGATGTCATAATGCAAAATTCCATTATGATGTCATAATGTAACATTCCATTATGATGTCATAATGCAAAATTCCATTATGATGTCATAATGTAACATTCCATTATGATGTCATAATGCAAAATTCCATTATGATGTCATAATGTAACATTCCATTATGATGTCATAATGCAAAATTCCATTATGATGTCATAATGTAACATTCCATTATGATGTCATAATGCAAAATTCCATTATGATGTCATAATGCAACATTCCATTATGATGTCATAATGCAAAATTCCATTATGATGTCATAATGCAACATTCCATTATGATGTCATAATGTAACATTCCATTATGATGTCATAATGCAACATTCCATTATGATGTCATAATGTAACATTCCATTATGATGTCATAATGCAACATTCCATTATGATGTCATGATGCAAACTTCCATTATGATGTCATAATGTAACATTCCATTATGATGTCATAATGCAAAATTCCATTATGATGTCATAATGTAACATTCCATTATGATGTCATAATGCAAAATTCCATTATGATGTCATAATGTAACATTCCATTATGATGTCATAATGTAACGTCCCATTATGATGTCATAATGCAAAATTCCATTATGATGTCATAATGTAACATTCCATTATGATGTCATAATGCAAAATTCCATTGTGATGTCATAATGCAAAATTCCATTGTGATGTCATAATGTAAAATTCCATTATGATGTCATAATGCAAAATTCCATTATGATGTCATAATGTAAAATTCCATTATGATGTCATATTGCAAAATTCCATTATGATGTCATAATGCAAAATTCCATTATGATGTCATAATGTAAAATTCCATTATGATGTCATAATGTAACATCCCATTATGATGTCATAATGCAAAATTCCATTATGATGTCATAATGTAACATTCCATTATGATGTCATAATGCAAAATTCCATTATGATGTCATAATGCAATATTCCATTACGATGTCATAATGTAACATGCCATTATGATGTCATAATGCAACATTCCATTATAATGTCATAATGTAACATTCCATTATGATGTCATAATGCAACATTCGATTATGATGTCATAATGTAAAATTCCATTATGATGTCATAATGCAAAATTCCATTATGATGTCATAATGCAAAATTCCATTATGATGTCATAATGTAAAATTCCATTATGATGTCATAATGCAAAATTCCATTATGATGTCATAATGCAGAATTCCATTATGATGTCATATTGTAAAATTCCATTATGATGTCATAATGCAAAGTTCCATTATGATGTCATAATGTAAAATTCCATTATGATGTCATAATGCAAAATTCCATTATGATGTCATAATGTAAAATTCCATTATGATGTCATAATGCAAAATTCCATTATGATGTCATAATGCAAAATTCCATTATGATGTCATAATGTAAAATTCCATTATGATGTCATAATGCAAAATTCCATTATGATGTCATAATGTAACATTCCATTATGATGTCATAATGCAAAATTCCATTATGATGTCATAATGCAAAATTCTATTATGATGTCATAATGCAAAATTCCATTATGATGTCATAATGTAAAACTCCATTATGATGTCATAATGCAAAATTCCATTATGATGTCATAATGTAAAATTCCATTATGATGTCATAATGCAAATTTCCATTATGAGGTCATAATGCAAAATTTCATTATGATATCATAATGTGACATTCCATTATGATGTCATAATGCTAAATTCCATTATGATGTCATAATGCAAAATTCCATTATGATGTCATAATGTAACATTCCATTATGATGTCATAATGCAAAATTCCATTATGATGTCATAATGCAAAATTCCATTATGATGTCTTAATGTAAAATTCCATTATGATGTCATAATGCAAAATTCCATTATGATGTCATAATGTAAAATTCCATTATGATGTCATAATGTAACATCCCATTATGATGTCATAATGCAAAATTCCATTATGATGTCATAATGTAACATCCCATTATGATGTCATAATGCAAAATTCCATTATGATGTCATAATGTAACATCCCATTATGATGTCATAATGCAAAATTCCATTATGATGTCATAATGCAAAATTCCATTATGATGTCATAATGTAACATTCCATTATGATGTCATAATGCAACATTCCATTATGATGTCATAATGCAAAATTCCATTATGATGTCATAATGTAACATTCCATTATGATGTCATAATGCAAAATTCCATTATGATGTCATAATGTAACATTCCATTATGATGTCATAATGCAAAATTCCATTATGATGTCATATTGCAAAATTCCATTATGATGTCATAATGCAAAATTCCATTATGATGTCATATTGCAAAATTCCATTATGATGTCATATTGCAAAATTCCATTATGATGTCATAATGCAAAATTCCATTATGATGTCATAATGCAACATTCCGTTATGATGTCATAATGCAAAATTCCATTATGATGTCATAATGCAAAATTTCATTATGATGTCATAATGGAAAATTCCATTATGATGTCATAATGTAAAATTCCATTATGATGTCATAATGCAAAATTCCATTATGATGTCATAATGCAAAATTCCATTATGATGTCATAATGCAAAATTCCATTATGATGTCATAATGTAGCATTCCATTATGATGTCATAATGCAAAATTCCATTATGATGTCATAATGTTGCATTCCATTATGTTGTCATAATGCAAAATTCCATTATGATGTCATAATGCAATATTCCATTATGATGTCATAATGTAACATTCCATTATGATGTCATAATGCAACATTCCATTATGATGTCATAATGTAACATTCCATTATGATGTCATAATGTAACATTCCATTATGATGTCATAATGCAACATTCGATTATGATGTCATAATGTAAAATTCCATTATGATGTCATAATGCAAAATTCCATTATGATGTCATAATGCAAAATTCCATTATGATGTCATAATGCAAAATTCCATTATGATGTCATAATGTAAAATTCCATTATGATGTCATAATGCAAAATTCCATTATGATGTCATATTGTAAAATTCCATTATGATGTCATAATGCAAAATTCCATTATGATGTCATATTGTAAAATTCCATTATGATGTCATAATGCAAAATTCCATTATGATGTCATAATGTAAAATTCCATTATGATGTCATAATGCAAAATTCCATTATGATGTCATAATGCAAAATTCCATTATGATGTCATAATGTAACATTCGATTATGATGTCATAATGTAACATTCCATTATGATGTCATAATGCAAAATTCCATTTTGATGTCATAATGTAACATTCCATTATGATGTCATAATGCAAAATTCCATTTTGATGTCATAATGCAAAATTCCATTATGATGTAATAATGCTAAATTCCATTATGATGTCATAATGTAACATTCCATTATGATGTCATAATGCAAAATTCCATTATGATGTCATAATGTAACATTCCATTATGATGTCATAATGCAAAACTCCATTATGATGTCATAATGCAAATTTCCATTATGATGTCATCATGCAAAATTCCATTATGATGTCATCATGCAAAATTCCATTATGATGTCATAATGCAAAATTCCATTATGATGTCATAATGCAAAATTCCATTATGATGTCATAATGCAAAATTCCATTATGATGTCATAATGCAAAATTCCATTATGATGTCATAATGCAAAATTCTATTATGTCATAATGCAAAATTCCATTATGATGTCATAATGCAAAATTCCATTATGATGTCATAATGCAAAATTCCATTATGATGTCATAATGCAAAATTCCATTATGATGTCATAATGCAAAATTCCATTATGATGTCATAATGTAAAATTCCATTATGATGTCATAATGTAAAATTGCATTATGATGTCATAATGCAAAATTCCATTATGATGTCATAATGTAAAATTCCATTATGATGTCATATTGCAAAATTCCATTATGATGTCATAATGCAAAATTCCATTATGATGTCATAATGCAACATTCCATTATGATGTCATAATGCAAAATTCCATTATGATGTCATAATGCAACATTCCATTATGATGTCATAATGCAAAATTCCATTATGATGTCATAATGCAAAATTCCATTATGATGTCATAATGTAAAATTCCATTATGATGTTATAATGCAAAATTCCATTATGATGTCATAATGCAAAATTCCATTATGATGTCATAATGTAACATCCCATTATGATGTCATAATGCAAAATTCCATTATGATGTCATAATGTAACATTCCATTATGATGTCATAATGCAAAATTCCATTATGATGTCATAATGCAATATTCCATTATGATGTCATAATGTAACATTCCATTATGATGTCATAATGCAACATTCCATTATGATGTCATAATGTAACATTCCATTATGATGTCATAATGCAACATTCGATTATGATGTCATAATGCAAAATTCCATTATGATGTCATAATGTAACATTCCATTATGATGTCATAATGCAAAATTCCATTATGATGTCATAATGTAAAATTCCATTATGATGTCATAATGTAACATCCCATTATGATGTCATAATGCAAAATTCCATTATGATGTCATAATGTACCATTCCATTATGATGTCATAATGCAAAATTCCATTATGATGTCATAATGCAATATTCCATTATGATGTCATAATGTAACATTCCATTATGATGTCATAATGCAACATTCCATTATGATGTCATAATGTAACATTCCATTATGATGTCATAATGCAACATTCGATTATGATGTCATAATGCAAAATTCCATTATGATGTCATAATGTAACATTCCATTATGATGTCATAATGCAAAATTCCATTATGATGTCATAATGTAACATTACATAATGATGTCATAATGCAAAATTCCATTATGATGTCATAATGTAACATTCAATTATGATGTCATAATGTAACATCCCATTATGATGTCATAATGCAACATTCCATTATGATGTCATAATGTAATATCCCATTATGATGTCATAATGCAAAATTCCATTATGATGTCATAATGTAACATTCCATTATGATGTCATAATGCAAAATTCCATTATGATGTCATAATGTAACATTCCATTATGATGTCATAATGCAAAATTCCATTATGAGGTCATAATGTAAAATTCCATTATTATGTCATAATGTAACATTCCATTATGATGTCATAATGCAAAATTCCATTATGATGTCATAATGCAAAATTCCATTATGATGTCATAATGCAGAATTCCATTATGATGTCATAATGCAAAATTCCATTATGATGTCATAATGCAAAATTCCATTATGATGTCATAATGTAAAATTCCATTATGATGTCATAATGCAAAATTCCATTATGATGTCATCATGTAAAATTCCATTATGATGTCATAATGCAAAATTCCATTATGATGTCATAATGCAAGATTCCATTATGATGTCATAATGTAACTATCCATTATGATGTCATAATGTAACATTCCATTATGATGTCATAATGTAACATTCCATTATGATGTCATAATGCAAAATTCCATTATGATGTCATAATGTAACATTCCATTATGATGTCATAATGCAAAATTCCATTATGATGTCATAATGCAAAATTCCATTATGATGTAATAATGCAAAATTCCATTATGATGTCATAATGTAAAATTCCATTATGATGTCATAATGTAAAATTCCATTATGATGTCATAATGCAAAATTCCATTATGATGTCATAATGTAACATTCCATTATGATGTCATAATGCAAAATTCCATTATGATGTCATAATGCAAAATTCTATTATGATGTCATAATGCAAAATTCCATTATGATGTCATAATGTAAAACTCCATTATGATGTCATAATGCAAAATTCCATTATGATGTCATAATGTAAAATTCCATTATGATGTCATAATGCAAATTTCCATTATGAGGTCATAATGGAAAATTTCATTATGATATCATAATGTGACATTCCATTATGATGTCATAATGCTAAATTCCATTATGATGTCATAATGTGACATTCCATTATGATGTCATAATGCAAAATTCCATTATGATGTCATAATGCAAAATTCCATTATGATGTCATAATGTAAAATTCCATTATGATGTCATAATGTAAAATTCCATTATGATGTCATAATGCAAAATTCCATTATGATGTCATAATGTAAAATTCCATTATGATGTCATATTGCAAAATTCCATTATGATGTCATAATGCAAAATTCCATTATGATGTCATAATGCAACATTCCATTATGATGTCATAATGCAAAATTCCATTATGATGTCATAATGCAAAATTCCATTATGATGTCATAATGCAAAATTCCATTATGATGTCATAATGTAAAATTCCATTATGATGTCATAATGCAAAATTCCATTATGATGTCATAATGCAAAATTCCATTATGATGTCATAATGTAAAATTCCATTATGATGTCATAATGCAAAATTCCATTATGATGTCATAATGCAAAATTCCATTATGATGTCATAATGCAAAATTCCATTATGATGTCATAATGTAAAATTCCATTATGATGTTATAATGCAAAATTCCATTATGATGTCATAATGTAAAATTCCATTATGATGTCATAATGTAACATCCCATTATGATGTCATAATGCAAAATTCCATTATGATGTCATAATGTAACATTCCATTATGATGTCATAATGCAATATTCCATTATGATGTCATAATGTAACATTCCATTATGATGTCATAATGCAACATTCCATTATGATGTCATAATGTAACATTCCATTATGATGTCATAATGCAACATTCGATTATGATGTCATAATGCAAAATTCTATTATGATGTCATAATGTAACATTCCATTATGATGTCATAATGCAAAATTCCATTATGATGTCATAATGTAAAATTCCATTATGATGTCATAATGTAACATCCCATTATGATGTCATAATGCAAAATTCCATTATGATGTCATAATGTACCATTCCATTATGATGTCATAATGCAAAATTCCATTATGATGTCATAATGCAATATTCCATTATGATGTCATAATGTAACATTCCATTATGATGTCATAATGCAACATTCCATTATGATGTCATAATGTAACATTCCATTATGATGTCATAATGCAACATTCGATTATGATGTCATAATGCAAAATTCCATTATGATGTCATAATGTAACATTCCATTATGATGTCATAATGCAAAATTCCATTATGATGTCATAATGTAACATTCCATAATGATGTCATAATGCAAAATTCCATTATGATGTCATAATGTAACATTCAATTATGATGTCATAATGTAACATCCCATTATGATGTCATAATGTAACATTCCATTATGATGTCATAATGCAAAATTCCATTATGATGTCATAATGCAAAATTCCATTATGATGTCATAATGCAAAATTCCATTATGATGTCATAATGTAACATTCCATTATGATGTCATAATGCAAAATTCCATTATGATGTCATATTGTAAAATTCCATTATGATGTCATAATACAAAATTCCATTATGATGTCATATTGTAAAATTCCATTATGATGTCATAATGCAAAATTCCATTATGATGTCATAATGTAAAATTCCATTATGATGTCATAATGCAAAATTCCATTATGATGTCATAATGCAAAATTCCATTATGATGTCATAATGTAACATTCCATTATGATGTCATAATGTAACATTCCATTATGATGTCATAATGCAAAATTCCATTTTGATGTCATAATGTAACATTCCATTATGATGTCATTATGCAAAATTCCATTTTGATGTCATAATGCAAAATTCCATTATGATGTAATAATGCTAAATTCCATTATGATGTCATAATGTAACATTCCATTATGATGTCATAATGCAAAATTCCATTATGATGTCATAATGTAACATTCCATTATGATGTCATAATGCAAAACTCCATTATGATGTCATAATGCAAATTTCCATTATGATGTCATCATGCAAAATTCCATTATGATGTCATAATGCAAAATTCCATTATGATGTCATAATGCAAAATTCCATTATGATGTCATAATGCAAAATTCCATTATGATGTCATAATGCAAAATTCCATTATGATGTCATAATGCAAAATTCTATTATGTCATAATGCAAAATTCCATTATGATGTCATAATGCAAAATTCCATTATGATGTCATAATGCAAAATTCCATTATGATGTCATAATGCAAAATTCCATTATGATGTCATAATGCAAAATTCCATTATGATGTCATAATGTAAAATTCCATTATGATGTCATAATGTAAAATTCCATTATGATGTCATAATGCAAAATTCCATTATGATGTCATAATGCAAAATTCCATTATGATGTCATAATGTAAAATTCCATTATGATGTCATATTGCAAAATTCCATTATGATGTCATAATGCAAAATTCCATTATGATGTCATAATGCAACATTCCATTATGATGTCATAATGCAACATTCCATTATGATGTCATAATGCAAAATTCCATTATGATGTCATAATGCAAAATTCCATTATGATGTCATAATGTAAAATTCCATTATGATGTCATAATGCAAAATTCCATTATGATGTCATAATGTAAAATTCCATTATGATGTCATAATGTAACATCCCATTATGATGTCATAATGCAAAATTCCATTATGATGTCATAATGTAACATTCCATTATGATGTCATAATGCAAAATTCCATTATGATGTCATAATGCAATATTCCATTATGATGTCATAATGTAACATTCCATTATGATGTCATAATGCAACATTCCATTATGATGTCATAATGCAACATTCGATTATGATGTCATAATGCAAAATTCCATTATGATGTCATAATGTAACATTCCATTATGATGTCATAATGCAAAATTCCATTATGATGTCATAATGCAAAATTCCATTATGATGTCATAATGTAAAATTCCATTATGATGTCATAATGTAACATCCCATTATGATGTCATAATGCAAAATTCCATTATGATGTCATAATGTACCATTCCATTATGATGTCATAATGCAAAATTCCATTATGATGTCATAATGCAATATTCCATTATGATGTCATAATGTAACATTCCATTATGATGTCATAATGCAACATTCCATTATGATGTCATAATGTAACATTCCATTATGATGTCATAATGCAACATTCGATTATGATGTCATAATGCAAAATTCCATTATGATGTCATAATGTAACATTCCATTATGATGTCATAATGCAAAATTCCATTATGATGTCATAATGTAACATTCCATAATGATGTCATAATGCAAAATTCCATTATGATGTCGTAATGTAACATTCAATTATGATGTCATAATGTAACATCCCATTATGATGTCATAATGCAACATTCCATTATGATGTCATAATGTAATATCCCATTATGATGTCATAATGCAAAATTCCATTATGATGTCATAATGTAACATTCCATTATGATGTCATAATGCAAAATTCCATTATGATGTCATAATGTAACATTCCATTATGATGTCATAATGCAAAATTCCATTATGATGTCATAATGTAAAATTCCATTATGATGTCATAATGTAACATTCCATTATGATGTCATAATGCAAAATTCCATTATGATGTCATAATGCAAAATTCCATTATGATGTCATAATGCAGAATTCCATTATGATGTCATAATGCAAAATTCCATTATGATGTCATAATGCAAAATTCCATTATGATGTCATAATGTAAAATTCCATTATGATGTCATAATGCAAAATTCCATTATGATGTCATAATGTAAAATTCCATTATGATGTCATAATGCAAAATTCCATTATGATGTCATTATGCAAGATTCCATTATGATGTCATAATGTAACTATCCATTATGATGTCATAATGTAACATTCCATTATGATGTCATAATGTAACATTCCATTATGATGTCATAATGCAAAATTCCATTATGATCTCATAATGTAACATTCCATTATGATGTCATAATGCAAAATTCCATTATGATGTCATAATGCAAAATTCTATTATGATGTAATAATGCAAAATTCCATTATGATGTCATAATGTAACATTCCATTATGATGTCATAATGCAAAATTCCATTATGATGTCATAATGTAACATTCCATTATGATGTCATAATGCAAAATTCCATTATGATGTCATAATGTAACATTCCATTATGATGTCATAATGCAAAATTCCATTATGATGTCATAATGTAACATTCCATTATGATGTCATAATGCAAAATTCCATTATGATGTCATAATGTAACATTCAATTATGATCTCATAATGTAACATCCCATTATGATGTCATAATGCAACATTCCATTATGATGTCATAATGTAATATCCCATTATGATGTCATAATGTAACATTCCATTATGATGTCATAATGCAAAATTCCATTATGATGCCATAATGTAACATTCCATTATGATGTCATAATGCAAAATTCCATTATGATGTCATAATGTAACATTCCATTATGATGTCATAATGCAAAATTCCATTATGATGTCATAATGTAAAATTCCATTATGATGTCATAATGCAAAATTCCATTATGATGTCATAATGTAAAATTCCATTATGATGTCATAATGCAAAATTCCATTATGATGTCATAATGTAAAATTCCATTATGATGTCATAATGCAAAATTCCATTATGATGTCATAATGCAAGATTCCATTATGATGTCATAATGTAACTATCCATTATGATGTCATAATGTAACATTCCATTATGATGTCATAATGTAACATTCCATTATGATGTCATAATGCAAAATTCCATTATGATGTCATAATGTAACATTCCATTATGATGTCATAATGCAAAGTTCCATTATGATGTCATAATGCAAAATTCGATTATGATGTCATAATGCAAAATTCTATTATGATGTCATAATGCAAAATTCCATTATGATGTCATAATGTAAAACTCCATTATGATGTCATAATGCAAAATTCCATTATGATGTCATAATGTAAAATTCCATTATGATGTCATAATGCAAATTTCCATTATGAGGTCATAATGCAAAATTTCATTATGATATCATAATGTGACATTCCATTATGATGTCATAATGCTAAATTCCATTATGATGTCATAATGCAAAATTCCATTATGATGTCATAATGTAACATTCCATTATGATGTCATAATGCAAAATTCCATTATGATGTCATAATGCAAAATTCCATTATGATGTCTTAATGTAAAATTCCATTATGATGTCATAATGCAAAATTCCATTATGATGTCATAATGTAAAATTCCATTATGATGTCATAATGTAACATCCCATTATGATGTCATAATCCAAAATTCCATTATGATGTCATAATGTAACATCCCATTATGATGTCATAATGCAAAATTCCATTATGATGTCATAATGTAACATCCCATTATGATGTCATAATGCAAAATTCCATTATGATGTCATAATGCAAAATTCCATTATGATGTCATAATGTAACATTCCATTATGATGTCATAATGCAACATTCCATTATGATGTCATAATGCAAAATTCCATTATGATGTCATAATGTAACATTCCATTATGATGTCATAATGCAAAATTCCATTATGATGTCATAATGTAACATTCCATTATGATGTCATAATGCAAAATTCCATTATGATGTCATATTGCAAAATTCCATTATGATGTCATAATGCAAAATTCCATTATGATGTCATATTGCAAAATTCCATTATGATGTCATAATGCAAAATTCCATTATGATGTCATAATGCAACATTCCGTTATGATGTCATAATGCAAAATTCCATTATGATGTCATAATGCAAAATTTCATTATGATGTCATAATGCAAAATTCCATTATGATGTCATAATGTAAAATTCCATTATGATGTCATAATGCAAAATTCCATTATGATGTCATAATGTAACATCCCATCATGATGTCATAATGCAAAATTCCATTATGATGTCATAATGTAGCATTCCATTATGATGTCATAATGCAAAATTCCATTATGATGTCATAATGTTGCATTCCATTATGTTGTCATAATGCAAAATTCCATTATGATGTCATAATGCAATATTCCATTATGATGTCATAATGTAACATTCCATTATGATGTCATAATGCAACATTCCATTATGATGTCATAATGTAACATTCCATTATGATGTCATAATGCAACATTCGATTATGATGTCATAATGTAAAATTCCATTATGATGTCATAATGCAAAATTCCATTATGATGTCATAATGCAAAATTCCATTATGATGTCATAATGTAAAATTCCATTATGATGTCATAATGCAAAATTCCATTATGATGTCATAATGTAACATTCCATTATGATGTCATAATGCAAAACTCCATTATGATGTCATAATGCAAATTTCCATTATGATGTCATCATGCAAAATTCCATTATGATGTCATAATGCAAAATTCCATTATGATGTCATAATGCAAAATTCCATTATGATGTCATAATGCAAAATTCCATTATGATGTCATAATGCAAAATTCCATTATGATGTCATAATGCAAAATTCTATTATGTCATAATGCAAAATTCCATTATGATGTCATAATGCAAAATTCCATTATGATGTCATAATGCAAAATTCCATTATGATGTCATAATGCAAAATTCCATTATGATGTCATAATGCAAAATTCCATTATGATGTCATAATGTAAAATTCCATTATGATGTCATAATGTAAAATTCCATTATGATGTCATAATGCAAAATTCCATTATGATGTCATAATGTAAAATTCCATTATGATGTCATATTGCAAAATTCCATTATGATGTCATAATGCAAAATTCCATTATGATGTCATAATGCAACATTCCATTATGATGTCATAATGCAACATTCCATTATGATGTCATAATGCAAAATTCCATTATGATGTCATAATGCAAAATTCCATTATGATGTCATAATGTAAAATTCCATTATGATGTTATAATGCAAAATTCCATTATGATGTCATAATGTAAAATTCCATTATGATGTCATAATGTAACATCATATTATGATGTCATAATGCAAAATTCCATTATGATGTCATAATGTAACATTCCATTATGATGTCATAATGCAAAATTCCATTATGATGTCATAATGCAATATTCCATTATGATGTCATAATGTAACATTCCATTATGATGTCATAATGCAACATTCCATTATGATGTCATAATGTAACATTCCATTATGATGTCATAATGCAACATTCGATTATGATGTCATAATGCAAAATTCCATTATGATGTCATAATGTAACATTCCATTATGATGTCATAATGCAAAATTCCATTATGATGTCATAATGCAAAATTCCATTATGATGTCATAATGTAAAATTCCATTATGATGTCATAATGTAACATCCCATTATGATGTCATAATGCAAAATTCCATTATGATGTCATAATGTACCATTCCATTATGATGTCATAATGCAAAATTCCATTATGATGTCATAATGCAATATTCCATTATGATGTCATAATGTAACATTCCATTATGATGTCATAATGCAACATTCCATTATGATGTCATAATGTAACATTCCATTATGATGTCATAATGCAACATTCGATTATGATGTCATAATGCAAAATTCCATTATGATGTCATAATGTAACATTCCATTATGATGTCATAATGCAAAATTCCATTATGATGTCATAATGTAACATTCCATAATGATGTCATAATGCAAAATTCCATTATGATGTCATAATGTAACATTCAATTATGATGTCATAATGTAACATCCCATTATGATGTCATAATGCAACATTCCATTATGATGTCATAATGTAATATCCCATTATGATGTCATAATGCAAAATTCCATTATGATGTCATAATGTAACATTCCATTATGATGTCATAATGCAAAATTCCATTATGATGTCATAATGTAACATTCCATTATGATGTCATAATGCAAAATTCCATTATGATGTCATAATGTAAAATTCCATTATGATGTCATAATGTAACATTCCATTATGATGTCATAATGCAAAATTCCATTATGATGTCATAATGCAAAATTCCATTATGATGTCATAATGCAGAATTCCATTATGATGTCATAATGCAAAATTCCATTATGATGTCATAATGCAAAATTCCATTATGATGTCATAATGTAAAATTCCATTATGATGTCATAATGCAAAATTCCATTATGATGTCATAATGTAAAATTCCATTATGATGTCATAATGCAAAATTCCATTATGATGTCATTATGCAAGATTCCATTATGATGTCATAATGTAACTATCCATTATGATGTCATAATGTAACATTCCATTATGATGTCATAATGTAACATTCCATTATGATGTCATAATGCAAAATTCCATTATGATCTCATAATGTAACATTCCATTATGATGTCATAATGCAAAATTCCATTATGATGTCATAATGCAAAATTCTATTATGATGTAATAATGCAAAATTCCATTATGATGTCATAATGTAACATTCCATTATGATGTCATAATGCAAAATTCCATTATGATGTCATAATGTAACATTCCATTATGATGTCATAATGCAAAATTCCATTATGATGTCATAATGTAACATTCCATTATGATGTCATAATGCAAAATTCCATTATGATGTCATAATGTAACATTCCATTATGATGTCATAATGCAAAATTCCATTATGATGTCATAATGTAACATTCAATTATGATCTCATAATGTAACATCCCATTATGATGTCATAATGCAACATTCCATTATGATGTCATAATGTAATATCCCATTATGATGTCATAATGTAACATTCCATTATGATGTCATAATGCAAAATTCCATTATGATGCCATAATGTAACATTCCATTATGATGTCATAATGCAAAATTCCATTATGATGTCATAATGTAACATTCCATTATGATGTCATAATGCAAAATTCCATTATGATGTCATAATGTAAAATTCCATTATGATGTCATAATGCAAAATTCCATTATGATGTCATAATGTAAAATTCCATTATGATGTCATAATGCAAAATTCCATTATGATGTCATAATGCAAGATTCCATTATGATGTCATAATGTAACTATCCATTATGATGTCATAATGTAACATTCCATTATGATGTCATAATGTAACATTCCATTATGATGTCATAATGCAAAATTCCATTATGATGTCATAATGTAACATTCCATTATGATGTCATAATGCAAAATTCCATTATGATGTCATAATGCAAAATTCCATTATGATGTCATAATGCAAAATTCTATTATGATGTCATAATGCAAAATTCCATTATGATGTCATAATGTAAAACTCCATTATGATGTCATAATGCAAAATTCCATTATGATGTCATAATGTAAAATTCCATTATGATGTCATAATGCAAATTTCCATTAAGAGGTCATAATGCAAAATTTCATTATGATATCATAATGTGACATTCCATTATGATGTCATAATGCTAAATTCCATTATGATGTCATAATGCAAAATTCCATTATGATGTCATAATGTAACATTCCATTATGATGTCATAATGCAAAATTCCATTATGATGTCATAATGCAAAATTCCATTATGATGTCTTAATGTAAAATTCCATTATGATGTCATAATGCAAAATTCCATTATGATGTCATAATGTAAAATTCCATTATGATGTCATAATGTAACATCCCATTATGATGTCATAATCCAAAATTCCATTATGATGTCATAATGTAACATCCCATTATGATGTCATAATGCAAAATTCCATTATGATGTCATAATGTAACATCCCATTATGATGTCATAATGCAAAATTCCATTATGATGTCATAATGCAAAATTCCATTATGATGTCATAATGTAACATTCCATTATGATGTCATAATGCAACATTCCATTATGATGTCATAATGCAAAATTCCATTATGATGTCATAATGTAACATTCCATTATGATGTCATAATGCAAAATTCCATTATGATGTCATAATGTAACATTCCATTATGATGTCATAATGCAAAATTCCATTATGATGTCATATTGCAAAATTCCATTATGATGTCATAATGCAAAATTCCATTATGATGTCATATTGCAAAATTCCATTATGATGTCATAATGCAAAATTCCATTATGATGTCATAATGCAACATTCCGTTATGATGTCATAATGCAAAATTCCATTATGATGTCATAATGCAAAATTTCATTATGATGTCATAATGCAAAATTCCATTATGATGTCATAATGTAAAATTCCATTATGATGTCATAATGCAAAATTCCATTATGATGTCATAATGTAACATCCCATCATGATGTCATAATGCAAAATGCCATTATGATGTCATAATGTAGCATTCCATTATGATGTCATAATGCAAAATTCCATTATGATGTCATAATGTTGCATTCCATTATGTTGTCATAATGCAAAATTCCATTATGATGTCATAATGCAATATTCCATTATGATGTCATAATGTAACATTCCATTATGATGTCATAATGCAACATTCCATTATGATGTCATAATGTAACATTCCATTATGATGTCATAATGCAACATTCGATTATGATGTCATAATGTAAAATTCCATTATGATGTCATAATGCAAAATTCCATTATGATGTCATAATGCAAAATTCCATTATGATGTCATAATGTAAAATTCCATTATGATGTCATAATGCAAAATTCCATTATGATGTCATAATGCAAAATTCCATTATGATGTCATATTGTAAAATTCCATTATGATGTCATAATGCAAAATTCCATTATGATGTCATATTGTAAAATTCCATTATGATGTCATAATGCAAAATTCCATTATGATGTCATAATGTAAAATTCCATTATGATGTCATAATGCAAAATTCCATTATGATGTCATAATGCAAAATTCCATTATGATGTCATAATGTAACATTCCATTATGATGTCATAATGTAACATTCCATTATGATGTCATAATGCAAAATTCCATTTTGATGTCATAATGTAACATTCCATTATGATGTCATAATGCAAAATTCCATTTTGATGTCATAATGCAAAATTCCATTATGATGTAATAATGCTAAATTCCATTATGATGTCATAATGTAACATTCCATTATGATGTCATAATGCAAAATTCCATTATGATGTCATAATGTAACATTCCATTATGATGTCATAATGCAAAACTCCATTATGATGTCATAATGCAAATTTCCATTATGATGTCATCATGCAAAATTCCATTATGATGTCATAATGCAAAATTCCATTATGATGTCATAATGCAAAATTCCATTATGATGTCATAATGCAAAATTCCATTATGATGTCATAATGCAAAATTCTATTATGTCATAATGCAAAATTCCATTATGATGTCATAATGCAAAATTCCATTATGATGTCATAATGCAAAATTCCATTATGATGTCATAATGCAAAATTCCATTATGATGTCATAATGCAAAATTCCATTATGATGTCATAATGTAAAATTCCATTATGATGTCATAATGTAAAATTCCATTATGATGTCATAATGCAAAATTCCATTATGATGTCATAATGTAAAATTCCATTATGATGTCATATTGCAAAATTCCATTATGATGTCATAATGCAAAATTCCATTATGATGTCATAATGCAAAATTCCATTATGATGTCATAATGTAAAATTCCATTATGATGTTATAATGCAAAATTCCATTATGATGTCATAATGTAAAATTCCATTATGATGTCATAATGTAACATCCCATTATGATGTCATAATGCAAAATTCCATTATGATGTCATAATGTAACATTCCATTATGATGTCATAATGCAAAATTCCATTATGATGTCATAATGCAATATTCCATTATGATGTCATAATGTAACATTCCATTATGATGTCATAATGCAACATTCCATTATGATGTCATAATGTAACATTCCATTATGATGTCATAATGCAACATTCGATTATGATGTCATAATGCAAAATTCCATTATGATGTCATAATGTAACATTCCATTATGATGTCATAATGCAAAATTCCATTATGATGTCATAATGCAAAATTCCATTATGATGTCATAATGTAAAATTCCATTATGATGTCATAATGTAACATCCCATTATGATGTCATAATGCAAAATTCCATTATGATGTCATAATGTACCATTCCATTATGATGTCATAATGCAAAATTCCATTATGATGTCATAATGCAATATTCCATTATGATGTCATAATGTAACATTCCATTATGATGTCATAATGCAACATTCCATTATGATGTCATAATGTAACATTCCATTATGATGTCATAATGCAACATTCGATTATGATGTCATAATGCAAAATTCCATTATGATGTCATAATGTAACATTCCATTATGATGTCATAATGCAAAATTCCATTATGATGTCATAATGTAACATTCCATAATGATGTCATAATGCAAAATTCCATTATGATGTCATAATGTAACATTCAATTATGATGTCATAATGTAACATCCCATTATGATGTCATAATGCAACATTCCATTATGATGTCATAATGTAATATCCCATTATGATGTCATAATGCAAAATTCCATTATGATGTCATAATGTAACATTCCATTATGATGTCATAATGCAAAATTCCATTATGATGTCATAATGTAACATTCCATTATGATGTCATAATGCAAAATTCCATTATGATGTCATAATGTAAAATTCCATTATGATGTCATAATGTAACATTCCATTATGATGTCATAATGCAAAATTCCATTATGATGTCATAATGCAAAATTCCATTATGATGTCATAATGCAGAATTCCATTATGATGTCATAATGCAAAATTCCATTATGATGTCATAATGCAAAATTCCATTATGATGTCATAATGTAAAATTCCATTATGATGTCATAATGCAAAATTCCATTATGATGTCATAATGTAAAATTCCATTATGATGTCATAATGCAAAATTCCATTATGATGTCATTATGCAAGATTCCATTATGATGTCATAATGTAACTATCCATTATGATGTCATAATGTAACATTCCATTATGATGTCATAATGTAACATTCCATTATGATGTCATAATGCAAAATTCCATTATGATGTCATAATGTAACATTCCATTATGATGTCATAATGCAAAATTCCATTATGATGTCATAATGCAAAATTCTATTATGATGTAATAATGCAAAATTCCATTATGATGTCATAATGTAACATTCCATTATGATGTCATAATGCAAAATTCCATTATGATGTCATAATGTAACATTCCATTATGATGTCATAATGCAAAATTCCATTATGATGTCATAATGTAACATTCCATTATGATGTCATAATGCAAAATTCCATTATGATGTCATAATGTAACATTCCATTATGATGTCATAATGCAAAATTCCATTATGATGTCATAATGTAACATTCAATTATGATCTCATAATGTAACATCCCATTATGATGTCATAATGCAACATTCCATTATGATGTCATAATGTAATATCCCATTATGATGTCATAATGTAACATTCCATTATGATGTCATAATGCAAAATTCCATTATGATGCCATAATGTAACATTCCATTATGATGTCATAATGCAAAATTCCATTATGATGTCATAATGTAACATTCCATTATGATGTCATAATGCAAAATTCCATTATGATGTCATAATGTAAAATTCCATTATGATGTCATAATGTAACATTCCATTATGATGTCACAATGCAAAATTCCATTATGATGTCATAATGTAACATTCCATTATGATGTCATAATGTGACATTCCATTATGATGTCATAATTTAACATTCCATTATGATGTCATAATGCAAAATTCCATTATGATGTCATAATGTAACATTCCATTATGATGTCATAATGCAAAATTCCATTATGATGTCATAATGTAACATCCCATTATGATGTCATAATGCAAAATTCCATTATGATGTCATAATGTAACATCCCATTATGATGTCATAATGCAAAATTCCATTATGATGTCATAATGTAACATCCCATTATGATGTCATAATGCAAAAATTCCATTATGATGTCATAATGTAACATCCCATTATGATGTCATAATGCAAAATTCCATTATGATGTCATAATGCAACATTCCATTATGATGTCATAATGTAACATTCCATTATGATGTCATATTGCAACTTTCCATTATGATGTCATAATTCAAAATTCCATTATGATGCCATAATGTAACATTCCATTATGATGTCATAATGCAAAATTCCATTATGATGTCATAATGTAACATTCCATTATGATGTCATAATGCAAAATTCCATTATGATGTCATAATGTAACATTCCATTATGATGTCATAATGCAAAATTCCATTATGATGTCATAATGTAACATTCCATTATGATGTCATAATGCAAAATTCCATTATGATGTCATAATGCAACATTCCATTATGATGTCATAATGCAAAATTCCATTATGATGTCATAATGCAACATTCCATTATGATGTCATAATGTAACATTCCATTATGATGTCATAATGCAACATTCCATTATGATGTCATAATGCAACATTCCATTATGATGTCATAATGTAACATTCCATTATGATGTCATAATGCAAAATTCCATTATGATGTCATAATGTAACATTCCATTATGATGTCATAATGCAAAATTCCATTATGATGTCATAATGCAAAATTCCATTATGATGTCATAATGCAAAATTCCATTATGATGTCATAATGTAAAACTCCATTATGATGTCATAATGCAAAATTCCATTATCATGTCATAATGCAAAATTCCATTATGATGTCATAATAAACTCCCTTATGATGTCATAATGCAAAATTCCATTATGATGTCATAATGTAACATTCCATTATGATGTCATAATGCAAATTTCCATTATGATGTCATAATGCAAAATTCCATTATGATGTCATAATGTAACATTCCATTATGATGTCATAATGCAAAATTCCATTATGATGTCATAATGCAACATTCCATTATGATGTCATAATGCAACATTCCATTATGATGTCATAATGTAACATTCCATTATGATGTCATATTGCAACTTTCCATTATGATGTCATAATTCAAAATTCCATTATGATGTCATAATGTAACATTCCATTATGATGTCATAATGCAAAATTCCATTATGATGTCATAATGTAACATTCCATTATGATGTCATAATGCAAAATTCCATTATGATGTCATAATGTAACATTCCATTATGATGTCATAATGCAAAATTCCATTATGATGTCATAATGTAACATTCCATTATGATGTCATAATGCAAAATTCCATTATGATGTCATAATGCAACATTCCATTATGATGTCATAATGCAAAATTCCATTATGATGTCATAATGCAACATTCCATTATGATGTCATAATGCAACATTCCATTATGATGTCATAATGCAACATTCCATTATGATGTCATAATGTAACATTCCACTATGATGTCATAATGCAACATTCCATTATGATGTCATAATGCAAAATTCCATTATGATGTCATAATGTAACATTCCATTATGATGTCATAATGCAAAATTCCATTATGATGTCATAATGTAACATTCCATTATGATGTCATAATGCAAAATTCCATTATGATGTCATAATGTAACATTCCATTATGATGTCATAATGTAACGTCCCATTATGATGTCATAATGCAACATTCCATTATGATGTCATAATGTAACATTCCATTATGATGTCATAATGCAACATTCCATTATGATGTCATAATGCAAAATTCCATTATGATGTCATAATGTAACATTCCATTATGATGTCATAATGCAAAATTCCATTATGATGTCATAATGTAACATTCCATTATGATGTCATAATGCAAAATTCCATTATGATGTCATAATGTAACATTCTATTATGATGTCATAATGTAACGTCCCATTATGATGTCATAATGCAAAATTCCATTATGATGTCATAATGTAACGTCCCATTATGATGTCATAATGCAAAATTCCATTATGATGTCATAATGTAACATTCCATTATGATGTCATAATGCAAAATTCCATTGTGATGTCATAATGTAAAATTCCATTATGATGTCATAATGCAAAATTCCATTATGATGTCATAATGCAAAATTCCATTATGATGTCATAATGTAAAATTCCATTATGATGTCATAATGTAACATCCCATTATGATGTCATAATGCAAAATTCCATTATGATGTCATAATGTAACATTCCATTATGATGTCATAATGCAAAATTCCATTATGATGTCATAATGCAATATTCCATTACGATGTCATAATGTAACATGCCATTATGATGTCATAATGCAACATTCCATTATGATGTCATAATGTAACATTCCATTATGATGTCATAATGCAAAACTCCATTATGATGTCATAATGCAAATTTCCATTATGATGTCATCATGCAAAATTCCATTATGATGTCATAATGCAAAATTCCATTATGATGTCATAATGCAAAATTCCATTATGATGTCATAATGCAAAATTCCATTATGATGTCATAATGCAAAATTCCATTATGATGTCATAATGCAAAATTCTATTATGTCATAATGCAAAATTCCATTATGATGTCATAATGCAAAATTCCATTATGATGTCATAATGCAAAATTCCATTATGATGTCATAATGCAAAATTCCATTATGATGTCATAATGCAAAATTCCATTATGATGTCATAATGTAACATCCCATTATGATGTCATAATGCAAAATTCCATTATGATGTCATAATGTAACATTCCATTATGATGTCATAATGCAAAATTCCATTATGATGTCATAATGCAATATTCCATTACGATGTCATAATGTAACATGCCATTATGATGTCATAATGCAACATTCCATTATGATGTCATAATGTAACATTCCATTATGATGTCATAATGCAAAACTCCATTATGATGTCATAATGCAAATTTCCATTATGATGTCATCATGCAAAATTCCATTATGATGTCATAATGTAACATTCCATTATGATGTCATAATGCAAAATTCCATTATGATGTCATAATGTAACATTCTATTATGATGTCATAATGTAACGTCCCATTATGATGTCATAATGCAAAATTCCATTATGATGTCATAATGTAACGTCCCATTATGATGTCATAATGCAAAATTCCATTATGATGTCATAATGTAACATTACATTATGATGTCATAATGCAAAATTCCATTGTGATGTCATAATGTAAAATTCCATTGTGATGTCATAATGCAAAATTCCATTATGATGTCATAATGCAAAATTCCATTATGATGTCATAATGTAAAATTCCATTATGATGTCATAATGTAACATCCCATTCTGATGTCATAATGCAAAATTCCATTATGATGTCATAATGTAACATTCCATTATGATGTCATAATGCAAAATTCCATTATGATGTCATAATGTAACATTCCATTATGATGTCATAATGCAAAATTCCATTGTGATGTCATAATGTAAAATTCCATTATGATGTCATAATGCAAAATTCCATTATGATGTCATAATGCAAAATTCCATTATGATGTCATAATGTAAAATTCCATTATGATGTCATAATGTAACATCCCATTATGATGTCATAATGCAAAATTCCATTATGATGTCATAATGTAACATTCCATTATGATGTCATAATGCAAAATTCCATTATGATGTCATAATGCAATATTCCATTACGATGTCATAATGTAACATGCCATTATGATGTCATAATGCAACATTCCATTATGATGTCATAATGTAACATTCCATTATGATGTCATAATAAAAAACTCCCTTATGATGTCATAATGCAAAATTCCATTATGATGTCATAATGTAACATTCCATTATGATATCATAATGCAAATTTCCATTATGATGTCATAATGCAAAATTCCATTATGATGTCATAATGTAACATTCCATTATGATGTCATAATGCAAAATTCCATTATGATGTCATAATGCAACATTCCATTATGATGTCATAATGTAACATTCCATTATGATGTCATATTGCAACTTTCCATTATGATGTCATAATTCAAAATTCCATTATGATGTCATAATGTAACATTCCATTATGATGTCATAATGCAAAATTCCATTATGATGTCATAATGTAACATTCCATTATGATGTCATAATGCAAAATTCCATTATGATGTCATAATGTAACATTCCATTATGATGTCATAATGCAAAATTCCATTATGATGTCATAATGTAACATTCCATTATGATGTCATAATGCAAAATTCCATTATGATGTCATAATGCAACATTCCATTATGATGTCATAATGCAAAATTCCATTATGATGTCATAATGCAACATTCCATTATGATGTCATAATGTAACATTCCATTATGATGTCATAATGCAACATTCCATTATGATGTCATAATGTAACATTCCATTATGATGTCATAATGCAACATTCCATTATGATGTCATAATGCAAAATTCCATTATGATGTCATAATGTAACATTCCATTATGATGTCATAATGCAAAATTCCATTATGATGTCATAATGTAACATTCCATTATGATGTCATAATGCAAAATTCCATTATGATGTCATAATGTAACATTCCATTATGATGTCATAATGTAACGTCCCATTATGATGTCATAATGCAACATTCCATTATGATGTCATAATGTAACATTCCATTATGATGTCATAATGCAACATTCCATTATGATGTCATAATGCAAAATTCCATTATGATGTCATAATGTAACATTCCATTATGATGTCATAATGCAAAATTCCATTATGATGTCATAATGTAACATTCCATTATGATGTCATAATGCAAAATTCCATTATGATGTCATAATGTAACATTCTATTATGATGTCATAATGTAACGTCCCATTATGATGTCATAATGCAAAATTCCATTATGATGTCATAATGTAACGTCCCATTATGATGTCATAATGCAAAATTCCATTATGATGTCATAATGTAACATTCCATTATGATGTCATAATGCAAAATTCCATTGTGATGTCATAATGTAAAATTCCATTATGATGTCATAATGCAACATTCCATTATGATGTCATAATGCAAAATTCCATTATGATGTCATAATGCAACATTCCATTATGATGTCATAATGTAACATTCCATTATGATGTCATAATGCAACATTCCATTATGATGTCATAATGTAACATTCCATTATGATGTCATAATGCAACATTCCATTATGATGTCATAATGCAAAATTCCATTATGATGTCATAATGTAACATTCCATTATGATGTCATAATGCAAAATTCCATTATGATGTCATAATGCAAAATTCCATTATGATGTCATAATGTAACATTCCATTATGATGTCATAATGTAACGTCCCATTATGATGTCATAATGCAACATTCCATTATGATGTCATAATGTAACATTCCATTATGATGTCATAATGCAACATTCCATTATGATGTCATAATGCAAAATTCCATTATGATGTCATAATGTAACATTCCATTATGATGTCATAATGCAAAATTCCATTATGATGTCATAATGTAACATTCCATTATGATGTCATAATGCAAAATTCCATTATGATGTCATAATGTAACATTCTATTATGATGTCATAATGTAACGTCCCATTATGATGTCATAATGCAAAATTCCATTATGATGTCATAATGTAACGTCCCATTATGATGTCATAATGCAAAATTCCATTATGATGTCATAATGTAACATTCCATTATGATGTCATAATGCAAAATTCCATTGTGATGTCATAATGTAAAATTCCATTATGATGTCATAATGCAACATTCCATTATGATGTCATAATGCAAAATTCCATTATGATGTCATAATGCAACATTCCATTATGATGTCATAATGTAACATTCCATTATGATGTCATAATGCAACATTCCATTATGATGTCATAATGTAACATTCCATTATGATGTCATAATGCAACATTCCATTATGATGTCATAATGCAAAATTCCATTATGATGTCATAATGTAACATTCCATTATGATGTCATAATGCAAAATTCCATTATGATGTCATAATGTAACATTCCATTATGATGTCATAATGCAAAATTCCATTATGATGTCATAATGTAAAATTCCATTATGATGTCATAATGTAACATCCCATTATGATGTCATAATGCAAAATTCCATTATGATGTCATAATGCAAAATTCCATTATGATGTCATAATGTAACATTCCATTATGATGTCATAATGCAAAATTCCATTATGATGTCATAATGTAAAATTCCATTATGATGTCATAATGTAACATCCCATTATGATGTCATAATGCAAAATTCCATTATGATGTCATAATGTAACATTCCATTATGATGTCATAATGCAAAATTCCATTATGATGTCATAATGCAATATTCCATTACGATGTCATAATGTAACATGCCATTATGATGTCATAATGCAACATTCCATTATGATGTCATAATGTAACATTCCATTATGATGTCATAATGCAAAACTCCATTATGATGTCATAATGCAAATTTCCATTATGATGTCATCATGCAAAATTCCATTATGATGTCATAATGCAAAATTCCATTATGATGTCATAATGCAAAATTCCATTATGATGTCATAATGCAAAATTCCATTATGATGTCATAATGCAAAATTCCATTATGATGTCATAATGCAAAATTCTATTATGTCATAATGCAAAATTCCATTATGATGTCATAATGCAAAATTCCATTATGATGTCATAATGCAAAATTCCATTATGATGTCATAATGCAAAATTCCATTATGATGTCATAATGCAAAATTCCATTATGATGTCATAATGCAAAATTCCATTATGATGTCATAATGTAAAATTCCATTATGATGTCATGTTGCAAAATTCCATTATGATGTCATAATGTAAAATTCCATTATGATGTCATAATGCAAAATTCCATTATGATGTCATAATGCAAAATTCCATTATGATGTCATAATGCAAAATTCCATTATGATGTCATAATGCAAAATTCCATTATGATGTCATAATGTAAAACTCCATTATGATGTCATAATGCAAAATTCCATTATCATGTCATAATGCAAAATTCCATTATGATGTCATAATAAAAAACTCCCTTATGATGTCATAATGCAAAATTCCATTATGATGTCATAATGTAACATTCCATTATGATATCATAATGCAAATTTCCATTATGATGTCATAATGCAAAATTCCATTATGATGTCATAATGTAACATTCCATTATGATGTCATAATGCAAAATTCCATTATGATGTCATAATGCAACATTCCATTATGATGTCATAATGTAACATTCCATTATGATGTCATATTGCAACTTTCCATTATGATGTCATAATTCAAAATTCCATTATGATGTCATAATGTAACATTCCATTATGATGTCATAATGCAAAATTCCATTATGATGTCATAATGTAACATTCCATTATGATGTCATAATGCAAAATTCCATTATGATGTCATAATGTAACATTCCATTATGATGTCATAATGCAAAATTCCATTATGATGTCATAATGTAACATTCCATTATGATGTCATAATGCAAAATTCCATTATGATGTCATAATGCAACATTCCATTATGATGTCATAATGCAATGTTACATTCCATTATGATGTCATAATGCAAAATTCCATTATGATGTCATAATGTAACATTCCATTATGATGTCATAATGCAAAATTCCATTATGATGTCATAATGTAACATTCCATTATGATGTCATAATGCAAAATTCCATTATGATGTCATAATGCAACATTCCATTATGATGTCATAATGCAAAATTCCATTATGATGTCATAATGCAACATTCCATTATGATGTCATAATGTAACATTCCATTATGATGTCATAATGCAACATTCCATTATGATGTCATAATGTAACATTCCATTATGATGTCATAATGCAACATTCCATTATGATGTCATAATGCAAAATTCCATTATGATGTCATAATGTAACATTCCATTATGATGTCATAATGCAAAATTCCATTATGATGTCATAATGTAACATTCCATTATGATGTCATAATGCAAAATTCCATTATGATGTCATAATGTAACATTCCATTATGATGTCATAATGTAACGTCCCATTATGATGTCATAATGCAACATTCCATTATGATGTCATAATGTAACATTCCATTATGATGTCATAATGCAACATTCCATTATGATGTCATAATGCAAAATTCCATTATGATGTCATAATGTAACATTCCATTATGATGTCATAATGCAAAATTCCATTATGATGTCATAATGTAACATTCCATTATGATGTCATAATGCAAAATTCCATTATGATGTCATAATGTAACATTCTATTATGATGTCATAATGTAACGTCCCATTATGATGTCATAATGCAAAATTCCATTATGATGTCATAATGTAACGTCCCATTATGATGTCATAATGCAAAATTCCATTATGATGTCATAATGTAACATTCCATTATGATGTCATAATGCAAAATTCCATTGTGATGTCATAATGTAAAATTCCATTATGATGTCATAATGCAACATTCCATTATGATGTCATAATGCAAAATTCCATTATGATGTCATAATGCAACATTCCATTATGATGTCATAATGTAACATTCCATTATGATGTCATAATGCAACATTCCATTATGATGTCATAATGTAACATTCCATTATGATGTCATAATGCAACATTCCATTATGATGTCATAATGCAAAATTCCATTATGATGTCATAATGTAACATTCCATTATGATGTCATAATGCAAAATTCCATTATGATGTCATAATGTAACATTCCATTATGATGTCATAATGTAACGTCCCATTATGATGTCATAATGCAACATTCCATTATGATGTCATAATGTAACATTCCATTATGATGTCATAATGCAACATTCCATTATGATGTCATAATGCAAAATTCCATTATGATGTCATAATGTAACATTCCATTATGATGTCATAATGCAAAATTCCATTATGATGTCATAATGTAACATTCCATTATGATGTCATAATGCAAAATTCCATTATGATGTCATAATGTAACATTCTATTATGATGTCATAATGTAACGTCCCATTATGATGTCATAATGCAAAATTCCATTATGATGTCATAATGTAACGTCCCATTATGATGTCATAATGCAAAATTCCATTATGATGTCATAATGTAACATTCCATTATGATGTCATAATGCAAAATTCCATTGTGATGTCATAATGTAAAATTCCATTATGATGTCATAATGCAACATTCCATTATGATGTCATAATGCAAAATTCCATTATGATGTCATAATGCAACATTCCATTATGATGTCATAATGTAACATTCCATTATGATGTCATAATGCAACATTCCATTATGATGTCATAATGTAACATTCCATTATGATGTCATAATGCAACATTCCATTATGATGTCATAATGCAAAATTCCATTATGATGTCATAATGTAACATTCCATTATGATGTCATAATGCAAAATTCCATTATGATGTCATAATGTAACATTCCATTATGATGTCATAATGCAAAATTCCATTATGATGTCATAATGTAACATTCCATTATGATGTCATAATGTAACGTCCCATTATGATGTCATAATGCAACATTCCATTATGATGTCATAATGTAACATTCCATTATGATGTCATAATGCAACATTCCATTATGATGTCATAATGCAAAATTCCATTATGATGTCATAATGTAACATTCCATTATGATGTCATAATGCAAAATTCCATTATGATGTCATAATGTAACATTCCATTATGATGTCATAATGCAAAATTCCATTATGATGTCATAATGTAACATTCCATTATGATGTCATAATGTAACGTCCCATTATGATGTCATAATGCAACATTCCATTATGATGTCATAATGCAAAATTCCATTATGATGTCATAATGTAACATTCCATTATGATGTCATAATGCAAAATTCCATTATGATGTCATAATGTAACATTCCATTATGATGTCATAATGCAAAATTCCATTATGATGTCATAATGTAACATTCCATTATGATGTCATAATGCAAAATTCCATTATGATGTCATAATGTAACATTCCATTATGATGTCATAATGTAACGTCCCATTATGATGTCATAATGCAACATTCCATTATGATGTCATAATGCAAAATTCCATTATGATGTCATAATGTAACATTCCATTATGATGTCATAATGCAAAATTCCATTATGATGTCATAATGTAACATTCTATTATGATGTCATAATGTAACGTCCCATTATGATGTCATAATGCAAAATTCCATTATGATGTCATAATGTAACGTCCCATTATGATGTCATAATGCAAAATTCCATTATGATGTCATAATGTAACATTCCATTATGATGTCATAATGCAAAATTCCATTGTGATGTCATAATGTAAAATTCCATTATGATGTCATAATGCAAAATTCCATTATGATGTCATAATGCAAAATTCCATTATGATGTCATAATGTAAAATTCCATTATGATGTCATAATGTAACATCCCATTATGATGTCATAATGCAAAATTCCATTATGATGTCATAATGTAACATTCCATTATGATGTCATAATGCAATATTCCATTACGATGTCATAATGTAACATGCCATTATGATGTCATAATGCAACATTCCATTATGATGTCATAATGTAACATTCCATTATGATGTCATAATGCAAAACTCCATTATGATGTCATAATGCAAATTTCCATTATGATGTCATCATGCAAAATTCCATTATGATGTCATAATGCAAAATTCCATTATGATGTCATAATGCAAAATTCCATTATGATGTCATAATGCAAAATTCCATTATGATGTGATAATGCAAAATTCCATTATGATGTCATAATGCAAAATTCTATTATGTCATAATGCAAAATTCCATTATGATGTCATAATGCAAAATTCCATTATGATGTCATAATGCAAAATTCCATTATGATGTCATAATGCAAAATTCCATTATGATGTCATAATGTAAAATTCCATTATGATGTCATAATGTAACATCCCATTATGATGTCATAATGCAAAATTCCATTATGATGTCATAATGTAACATTCCATTATGATGTCATAATGCAAAATTCCATTATGATGTCATAATGCAATATTCCATTACGATGTCATAATGTAACATGCCATTATGATGTCATAATGCAACATTCCATTATGATGTCATAATGTAACATTCCATTATGATGTCATAATGCAAAACTCCATTATGATGTCATAATGCAAATTTCCATTATGATGTCATCATGCAAAATTCCATTATGATGTCATAATGCAAAATTCCATTATGATGTCATAATGCAAAATTCCATTATGATGTCATAATGCAAAATTCCATTATGATGTCATAATGCAAAATTCCATTATGATGTCATAATGCTAAATTCTATTATGTCATAATGCAAAATTCCATTATGATGTCATAATGCAAAATTCCATTATGATGTCATAATGCAAAATTCCATTATGATGTCATAATGCAAAATTCCATTATGATGTCATAATGCAAAATTCCATTATGATGTCATAATGTAAAATTCCATTATGATGTCATAATGTAAAATTCCATTATGATGTCATGTTGCAAAATTCCATTATGATGTCATAATGTAAAATTCCATTATGATGTCATGTTGCAAAATTCCATTATGATGTCATAATGTAAAATTCCATTA
This sequence comes from Eleutherodactylus coqui, assembly GCF_035609145.1. NCBI lineage: Eukaryota > Metazoa > Chordata > Amphibia > Anura > Eleutherodactylidae > Eleutherodactylus > Eleutherodactylus coqui. The sequence continues at coordinate 151,125,072 of NC_089843.1, read as the reverse complement.
TGATGTCATAATGCAAAATTCCATTATGATGTCATAATGCAAAATTCCATTATGATGTCATAATGCAAAATTCCATTATGATGTCATAATGCAAAATTCCATTATGATGTCATAATGCAAAATTCCATTATGATGTCATAATGTAAAACTCCATTATGATGTCATAATGCAAAATTCCATTATCATGTCATAATGCAAAATTCCATTATGATGTCATAATGCAAAATTCCATTATGATGTCATAATAAAAAACTCCCTTATGATGTCATAATGCAAAATTCCATTATGATGTCATAATGTAACATTCCATTATGATATCATAATGCAAATTTCCATTATGATGTCATAATGCAAAATTCCATTATGATGTCATAATGTAACATTCCATTATGATGTCATAATGCAAAATTCCATTATGATGTCATAATGCAACATTCCATTATGATGTCATAATGTAACATTCCATTATGATGTCATATTGCAACTTTCCATTATGATGTCATAATGCAAAATTCCATTATGATGTCATAATGTAACATTCCATTATGATGTCATAATGCAAAATTCCATTATGATGTCATAATGTAACATTCCATTATGATGTCATAATGCAAAATTCCATTATGATGTCATAATGTAACATTCCATTATGATGTCATAATGCAAAATTCCATTATGATGTCATAATGCAACATTCCATTATGATGTCATAATGCAAAATTCCATTATGATGTCATAATGCAACATTCCATTATGATGTCATAATGTAACATTCCATTATGATGTCATAATGCAACATTCCATTATGATGTCATAATGTAACATTCCATTATGATGTCATAATGCAACATTCCATTATGATGTCATAATGCAAAATTCCATTATGATGTCATAATGTAACATTCCATTATGATGTCATAATGCAAAATTCCATTATGATGTCATAATGTAACATTCCATTATGATGTCATAATGCAAAATTCCATTATGATGTCATAATGTAACATTCCATTATGATGTCATAATGTAACGTCCCATTATGATGTCATAATGCAACGTTCCATTATGATGTCATAATGTAACATTCCATTATGATGTCATAATGCAACATTCCATTATGATGTCATAATGCAAAATTCCATTATGATGTCATAATGTAACATTCCATTATGATGTCATAATGCAAAATTCCATTATGATGTCATAATGTAACATTCCATTATGATGTCATAATGCAAAATTCCATTATGATGTCATAATGTAACATTCTATTATGATGTCATAATGTAACGTCCCATTATGATGTCATAATGCAAAATTCCATTATGATGTCATAATGTAACGTCCCATTATGATGTCATAATGCAAAATTCCATTATGATGTCATAATGTAACATTCCATTATGATGTCATAATGCAAAATTCCATTGTGATGTCATAATGTAAAATTCCATTATGATGTCATAATGCAAAATTCCATTATGATGTCATAATGCAAAATTCCATTATGATGTCATAATGTAAAATTCCATTATGATGTCATAATGTAACATCCCATTATGATGTCATAATGCAAAATTCCATTATGATGTCATAATGTAACATTCCATTATGATGTCATAATGCAAAATTCCATTATGATGTCATAATGCAATATTCCATTACGATGTCATAATGTAACATGCCATTATGATGTCATAATGCAACATTCCATTATGATGTCATAATGTAACATTCCATTATGATGTCATAATGCAAAACTCCATTATGATGTCATAATGCAAATTTCCATTATGATGTCATAATGCAAAATTCCATTATGATGTCATAATGCAAAATTCCATTATGATGTCATAATGCAAAATTCCATTATGATGTCATAATGCAAAATTCTATTATGTCATAATGCAAAATTCCATTATGATGTCATAATGCAAAATTCCATTATGATGTCATAATGCAAAATTCCATTATGATGTCATAATGCAAAATTCCATTATGATGTCATAATGTAAAATTCCATTATGATGTCATAATGTAACATCCCATTATGATGTCATAATGCAAAATTCCATTATGATGTCATAATGTAACATTCCATTATGATGTCATAATGCAAAATTCCATTATGATGTCATAATGCAATATTCCATTACGATGTCATAATGTAACATGCCATTATGTCATAATGCAACATTCCATTATGATGTCATAATGTAACATTCCATTATGATGTCATAATGCAAAACTCCATTATGATGTCATAATGCAAATTTCCATTATGATGTCATAATGCAAAATTCCATTATGATGTCATAATGTAACATTCCATTATGATGTCATAATGCAAAATTCCATTATGATGTCATAATGTAACATTCTATTATGATGTCATAATGTAACGTCCCATTATGATGTCATAATGCAAAATTCCATTATGATGTCATAATGTAACATTCCATTGTGATGTCATAATGCAAAATTCCATTGTGATGTCATAATGTAAAATTCCATTATGATGTCATAATGCAAAATTCCATTATGATGTCATAATGCAAAATTCCATTATGATGTCATAATGTAAAATTCCATTATGATGTCATAATGTAACATTCCATTATGATGTCATAATGCAAAATTCCATTATGATGTCATAATGTAACATTCCATTATGATGTCATAATGCAAAATTCCATTATGATGTCATAATGCAATATTCCATTACGATGTCATAATGTAACATGCCATTATGATGTCATAATGTAACATTCCATTATGATGTCATAATGTAACATTCCATTATGATGTCATAATGCAAAACTCCATTATGATGTCATAATGCAAATTTCCATTATGATGTCATCATGCAAAATTCCATTATGATGTCATAATGCAAAATTCCATTATGATGTCATAATGCAAAATTCCATTATGATGTCATAATGCAAAATTCCATTATGATGTCATAATGCAAAATTCCATTATGATGTCATAATGCAAAATTCTATTATGTCATAATGCAAAATTCCATTATGATGTCATAATGCAAAATTCCATTATGATGTCATAATGCAAAATTCCATTATGATGTCATAATGCAAAATTCCATTATGATGTCATAATGTAAAATTCCATTATGATGTCATAATGTAACATCCCATTATGATGTCATAATGCAAAATTCCATTATGATGTCATAATGTAACATTCCATTATGATGTCATAATGCAAAATTCCATTATGATGTCATAATGCAATATTCCATTACGATGTCATAATGTAACATGCCATTATGATGTCATAATGCAACATTCCATTATGATGTCATAATGTAACATTCCATTATGATGTCATAATGCAAAACTCCATTATGATGTCATAATGCAAATTTCCATTATGATGTCATCATGCAAAATTCCATTATGATGTCATAATGCAAAATTCCATTATGATGTCATAATGCAAAATTCCATTATGATGTCATAATGCAAAATTCCATTATGATGTCATAATGCAAAATTCCATTATGATGTCATAATGCAAAATTCCATTATGATGTCATAATGCAAAATTCTATTATGTCATAATGCAAAATTCCATTATGATGTCATAATGCAAAATTCCATTATGATGTCATAATGCAAAATTCCATTATGATGTCATAATGCAAAATTCCATTATGATGTCATAATGCAAAATTCCATTATGATGTCATAATGTAAAATTCCATTATGATGTCATAATGTAAAATTCCATTATGATGTCATGTTGCAAAATTCCATTATGATGTCATGTTGCAAAATTCCATTATGATGTCATAATGTAAAATTCCATTATGATGTCATAATGCAAAATTCCATTATGATGTCATAATGCAAAATTCCATTATGATGTCATAATGTAAAACTCCATTATGATGTCATAATGCAAAATTCCATTATCATGTCATAATGCAAAATTCCATTATGATGTCATAATAAAAAACTCCCTTATGATGTCATAATGCAAAATTCCATTATGATGTCATAATGCAAATTTCCATTATGATGTCATAATGCAAAATTCCATTATGATGTCATAATGTAACATTCCATTATGATGTCATAATGCAAAATTCCATTATGATGTCATAATGCAACATTCCATTATGATGTCATAATGTAACATTCCATTATGATGTCATATTGCAACTTTCCATTATGATGTCATAATTCAAAATTCCATTATGATGTCATAATGTAACATTCCATTATGATGTCATAATGCAAAATTCCATTATGATGTCATAATGTAACATTCCATTATGATGTCATAATGCAAAATTCCATTATGATGTCATAATGTAACATTCCATTATGATGTCATAATGCAAAATTCCATTATGATGTCATAATGTAACATTCCATTATGATGTCATAATGCAAAATTCCATTATGATGTCATAATGCAACATTCCATTATGATGTCATAATGTAAAATTCCATTATGATGTCATGTTGCAAAATTCCATTATGATGTCATAATGTAAAATTCCATTATGATGTCATAATGTAACATTCCATTATGATGTCATAATGCAAAATTCCATTATGATGTCATAATGCAAAATTCCATTATGATGTCATAATGCAAAATTCCATTATGATGTCATAATGTAAAACTCCATTATGATGTCATAATGCAAAATTCCATTATCATGTCATAATGCAAAATTCCATTATGATGTCATAATAAAAAACTCCCTTATGATGTCATAATGCAAAATTCCATTATGATGTCATAATGTAACATTCCATTATGATATCATAATGCAAAATTCCATTATGATGTCATAATGCAAAATTCCATTATGATGTCATAATGTAACATTCCATTATGATGTCATAATGCAATATTCCATTACGATGTCATAATGTAACATGCCATTATGATGTCATAATGCAACATTCCATTATGATGTCATAATGTAACATTCCATTATGATGTCATAATGCAAAACTCCATTATGATGTCATAATGTAACATTCCATTATGATGTCATAATGCAACATTCCATTATGATGTCATAATGCAAAATTCCATTATGATGTCATAATGTAACATTCCATTATGATGTCATAATGCAAAATTCCATTATGATGTCATAATGTAACATTCCATTATGATGTCATAATGCAAAATTCCATTATGATGTCATAATGTAACATTCCATTATGATGTCATAATGTAACGTCCCATTATGATGTCATAATGCAACATTCCATTATGATGTCATAATGTAACATTCCATTATGATGTCATAATGCAACATTCCATTATGATGTCATAATGCAAAATTCCATTATGATGTCATAATGCAAAATTCCATTATGATGTCATAATGTAACATTCCATTATGATGTCATAATGCAAAATTCCATTATGATGTCATAATGTAACATTCCATTATGATGTCATAATGCAAAATTCCATTATGATGTCATAATGTAACATTCCATTATGATGTCATAATGTAACGTCCCATTATGATGTCATAATGCAACATTCCATTATGATGTCATAATGTAACATTCCATTATGATGTCATAATGCAACATTCCATTATGATGTCATAATGCAAAATTCCATTATGATGTCATAATGTAACATTCCATTATGATGTCATAATGCAAAATTCCATTATGATGTCATAATGTAACATTCTATTATGATGTCATAATGTAACGTCCCATTATGATGTCATAATGCAAAATTCCATTATGATGTCATAATGTAACGTCCCATTATGATGTCATAATGCAAAATTCCATTATGATGTCATAATGTAACATTCCATTATGATGTCATAATGCAAAATTCCATTGTGATGTCATAATGTAAAATTCCATTATGATGTCATAATGCAAAATTCCATTATGATGTCATAATGCAAAATTCCATTATGATGTCATAATGTAAAATTCCATTATGATGTCATAATGTAACATCCCATTATGATGTCATAATGCAAAATTCCATTATGATGTCATAATGTAACATTCCATTATGATGTCATAATGCAATATTCCATTACGATGTCATAATGTAACATGCCATTATGATGTCATAATGCAACATTCCATTATGATGTCATAATGTAACATTCCATTATGATGTCATAATGCAAAACTCCATTATGATGTCATAATGCAAATTTCCATTATGATGTCATCATGCAAAATTCCATTATGATGTCATAATGCAAAATTCCATTATGATGTCATAATGCAAAATTCCATTATGATGTCATAATGCAAAATTCCATTATGATGTCATAATGCAAAATTCCATTATGATGTCATAATGCAAAATTCTATTATGTCATAATGCAAAATTCCATTATGATGTCATAATGCAAAATTCCATTATGATGTCATAATGCAAAATTCCATTATGATGTCATAATGCAAAATTCCATTATGATGTCATAATGTAAAATTCCATTATGATGTCATAATGTAACATCCCATTATGATGTCATAATGCAAAATTCCATTATGATGTCATAATGTAACATTCCATTATGATGTCATAATGCAAAATTCCATTATGATGTCATAATGCAATATTCCATTACGATGTCATAATGTAACATGCCATTATGATGTCATAATGCAACATTCCATTATGATGTCATAATGTAACATTCCATTATGATGTCATAATGCAAAACTCCATTATGATGTCATAATGCAAATTTCCATTATGATGTCATCATGCAAAATTCCATTATGATGTCATAATGCAAAATTCCATTATGATGTCATAATGCAAAATTCCATTATGATGTCATAATGCAAAATTCCATTATGATGTCATAATGCAAAATTCCATTATGATGTCATAATGCTAAATTCTATTATGTCATAATGCAAAATTCCATTATGATGTCATAATGCAAAATTCCATTATGATGTCATAATGCAAAATTCCATTATGATGTCATAATGCAAAATTCCATTATGATGTCATAATGCAAAATTCCATTATGATGTCATAATGTAAAATTCCATTATGATGTCATAATGTAAAATTCCATTATGATGTCATGTTGCAAAATTCCATTATGATGTCATAATGTAAAATTCCATTATGATGTCATGTTGCAAAATTCCATTATGATGTCATAATGTAAAATTCCATTATGATGTCATAATGCAAAATTCCATTATGATGTCATAATGCAAAATTCCATTATGATGTCATAATGCAAAATTCCATTATGATGTCATAATGCAAAATTCCATTATGATGTCATAATGCAAAATTCCATTATGATGTCATAATGTAAAACTCCATTATGATGTCATAATGCAAAATTCCATTATCATGTCATAATGCAAAATTCCATTATGATGTCATAATAAAAAACTCCCTTATGATGTCATAATGCAAAATTCCATTATGATGTCATAATGTAACATTCCATTATGATATCATAATGCAAATTTCCATTATGATGTCATAATGCAAAATTCCATTATGATGTCATAATGTAACATTCCATTATGATGTCATAATGCAAAATTCCATTATGATGTCATAATGCAACATTCCATTATGATGTCATAATGTAACATTCCATTATGATGTCATATTGCAACTTTCCATTATGATGTCATAATGCAAAATTCCATTATGATGTCATAATGTAACATTCCATTATGATGTCATAATGCAAAATTCCATTATGATGTCATAATGTAACATTCCATTATGATGTCATAATGCAAAATTCCATTATGATGTCATAATGTAACATTCCATTATGATGTCATAATGCAAAATTCCATTATGATGTCATAATGCAACATTCCATTATGATGTCATAATGCAAAATTCCATTATGATGTCATAATGCAACATTCCATTATGATGTCATAATGTAACATTCCATTATGATGTCATAATGCAACATTCCATTATGATGTCATAATGTAACATTCCATTATGATGTCATAATGCAACATTCCATTATGATGTCATAATGCAAAATTCCATTATGATGTCATAATGTAACATTCCATTATGATGTCATAATGCAAAATTCCATTATGATGTCATAATGTAACATTCCATTATGATGTCATAATGCAAAATTCCATTATGATGTCATAATGTAACATTCCATTATGATGTCATAATGTAACGTCCCATTATGATGTCATAATGCAACGTTCCATTATGATGTCATAATGTAACATTCCATTATGATGTCATAATGCAACATTCCATTATGATGTCATAATGCAAAATTCCATTATGATGTCATAATGTAACATTCCATTATGATGTCATAATGCAAAATTCCATTATGATGTCATAATGTAACATTCCATTATGATGTCATAATGCAAAATTCCATTATGATGTCATAATGTAACATTCTATTATGATGTCATAATGTAACGTCCCATTATGATGTCATAATGCAAAATTCCATTATGATGTCATAATGTAACGTCCCATTATGATGTCATAATGCAAAATTCCATTATGATGTCATAATGTAACATTCCATTATGATGTCATAATGCAAAATTCCATTGTGATGTCATAATGTAAAATTCCATTATGATGTCATAATGCAAAATTCCATTATGATGTCATAATGCAAAATTCCATTATGATGTCATAATGTAAAATTCCATTATGATGTCATAATGTAACATCCCATTATGATGTCATAATGCAAAATTCCATTATGATGTCATAATGTAACATTCCATTATGATGTCATAATGCAAAATTCCATTATGATGTCATAATGCAATATTCCATTACGATGTCATAATGTAACATGCCATTATGATGTCATAATGCAACATTCCATTATGATGTCATAATGTAACATTCCATTATGATGTCATAATGCAAAACTCCATTATGATGTCATAATGCAAATTTCCATTATGATGTCATAATGCAAAATTCCATTATGATGTCATAATGCAAAATTCCATTATGATGTCATAATGCAAAATTCCATTATGATGTCATAATGCAAAATTCTATTATGTCATAATGCAAAATTCCATTATGATGTCATAATGCAAAATTCCATTATGATGTCATAATGCAAAATTCCATTATGATGTCATAATGCAAAATTCCATTATGATGTCATAATGTAAAATTCCATTATGATGTCATAATGTAACATCCCATTATGATGTCATAATGCAAAATTCCATTATGATGTCATAATGTAACATTCCATTATGATGTCATAATGCAAAATTCCATTATGATGTCATAATGCAATATTCCATTACGATGTCATAATGTAACATGCCATTATGTCATAATGCAACATTCCATTATGATGTCATAATGTAACATTCCATTATGATGTCATAATGCAAAACTCCATTATGATGTCATAATGCAAATTTCCATTATGATGTCATAATGCAAAATTCCATTATGATGTCATAATGTAACATTCCATTATGATGTCATAATGCAAAATTCCATTATGATGTCATAATGTAACATTCTATTATGATGTCATAATGTAACGTCCCATTATGATGTCATAATGCAAAATTCCATTATGATGTCATAATGTAACATTCCATTGTGATGTCATAATGCAAAATTCCATTGTGATGTCATAATGTAAAATTCCATTATGATGTCATAATGCAAAATTCCATTATGATGTCATAATGCAAAATTCCATTATGATGTCATAATGTAAAATTCCATTATGATGTCATAATGTAACATTCCATTATGATGTCATAATGCAAAATTCCATTATGATGTCATAATGCAATATTCCATTACGATGTCATAATGTAACATGCCATTATGATGTCATAATGTAACATTCCATTATGATGTCATAATGTAACATTCCATTATGATGTCATAATGCAAAACTCCATTATGATGTCATAATGCAAATTTCCATTATGATGTCATCATGCAAAATTCCATTATGATGTCATAATGCAAAATTCCATTATGATGTCATAATGCAAAATTCCATTATGATGTCATAATGCAAAATTCCATTATGATGTCATAATGCAAAATTCCATTATGATGTCATAATGCAAAATTCCATTATGATGTCATAATGCAAAATTCTATTATGTCATAATGCAAAATTCCATTATGATGTCATAATGCAAAATTCCATTATGATGTCATAATGCAAAATTCCATTATGATGTCATAATGCAAAATTCCATTATGATGTCATAATGTAAAATTCCATTATGATGTCATAATGTAACATCCCATTATGATGTCATAATGCAAAATTCCATTATGATGTCATAATGTAACATTCCATTATGATGTCATAATGCAAAATTCCATTATGATGTCATAATGCAATATTCCATTACGATGTCATAATGTAACATGCCATTATGATGTCATAATGCAACATTCCATTATGATGTCATAATGTAACATTCCATTATGATGTCATAATGCAAAACTCCATTATGATGTCATAATGCAAATTTCCATTATGATGTCATCATGCAAAATTCCATTATGATGTCATAATGCAAAATTCCATTATGATGTCATAATGCAAAATTCCATTATGATGTCATAATGCAAAATTCCATTATGATGTCATAATGCAAAATTCCATTATGATGTCATAATGCAAAATTCCATTATGATGTCATAATGCAAAATTCTATTATGTCATAATGCAAAATTCCATTATGATGTCATAATGCAAAATTCCATTATGATGTCATAATGCAAAATTCCATTATGATGTCATAATGCAAAATTCCATTATGATGTCATAATGCAAAATTCCATTATGATGTCATAATGTAAAATTCCATTATGATGTCATAATGTAAAATTCCATTATGATGTCATGTTGCAAAATTCCATTATGATGTCATGTTGCAAAATTCCATTATGATGTCATAATGTAAAATTCCATTATGATGTCATAATGCAAAATTCCATTATGATGTCATAATGCAAAATTCCATTATGATGTCATAATGCAAAATTCCATTATGATGTCATAATGTAAAACTCCATTATGATGTCATAATGCAAAATTCCATTATCATGTCATAATGCAAAATTCCATTATGATGTCATAATAAAAAACTCCCTTATGATGTCATAATGCAAAATTCCATTATGATGTCATAATGCAAATTTCCATTATGATGTCATAATGCAAAATTCCATTATGATGTCATAATGTAACATTCCATTATGATGTCATAATGCAAAATTCCATTATGATGTCATAATGCAACATTCCATTATGATGTCATAATGTAACATTCCATTATGATGTCATATTGCAACTTTCCATTATGATGTCATAATTCAAAATTCCATTATGATGTCATAATGTAACATTCCATTATGATGTCATAATGCAAAATTCCATTATGATGTCATAATGTAACATTCCATTATGATGTCATAATGCAAAATTCCATTATGATGTCATAATGTAACATTCCATTATGATGTCATAATGCAAAATTCCATTATGATGTCATAATGTAACATTCCATTATGATGTCATAATGCAAAATTCCATTATGATGTCATAATGCAACATTCCATTATGATGTCATAATGTAAAATTCCATTATGATGTCATGTTGCAAAATTCCATTATGATGTCATAATGTAAAATTCCATTATGATGTCATAATGTAACATTCCATTATGATGTCATAATGCAAAATTCCATTATGATGTCATAATGCAAAATTCCATTATGATGTCATAATGCAAAATTCCATTATGATGTCATAATGTAAAACTCCATTATGATGTCATAATGCAAAATTCCATTATCATGTCATAATGCAAAATTCCATTATGATGTCATAATAAAAAACTCCCTTATGATGTCATAATGCAAAATTCCATTATGATGTCATAATGTAACATTCCATTATGATATCATAATGCAAAATTCCATTATGATGTCATAATGCAAAATTCCATTATGGTGTCATAATGTAACATTCCATTATGATGTCATAATGCAATATTCCATTACGATGTCATAATGTAACATGCCATTATGATGTCATAATGCAACATTCCATTATGATGTCATAATGTAACATTCCATTATGATGTCATAATGCAAAACTCCATTATGATGTCATAATGCAAATTTCCATTATGATGTCATCATGCAAAATTCCATTATGATGTCATAATGCAAAATTCCATTATGATGTCATAATGCAAAATTCCATTATGATGTCATAATGCAAAATTCCATTATGATGTGATAATGCAAAATTCCATTATGATGTCATAATGCAAAATTCTATTATGTCATAATGCAAAATTCCATTATGATGTCATAATGCAAAATTCCATTATGATGTCATAATGCAAAATTCCATTATGATGTCATAATGCAAAATTCCATTATGATGTCATAATGTAAAATTCCATTATGATGTCATAATGTAACATCCCATTATGATGTCATAATGCAAAATTCCATTATGATGTCATAATGTAACATTCCATTATGATGTCATAATGCAAAATTCCATTATGATGTCATAATGCAATATTCCATTACGATGTCATAATGTAACATGCCATTATGATGTCATAATGCAACATTCCATTATGATGTCATAATGTAACATTCCATTATGATGTCATAATGCAAAACTCCATTATGATGTCATAATGCAAATTTCCATTATGATGTCATCATGCAAAATTCCATTATGATGTCATAATGCAAAATTCCATTATGATGTCATAATGCAAAATTCCATTATGATGTCATAATGCAAAATTCCATTATGATGTCATAATGCAAAATTCCATTATGATGTCATAATGCTAAATTCTATTATGTCATAATGCAAAATTCCATTATGATGTCATAATGCAAAATTCCATTATGATGTCATAATGCAAAATTCCATTATGATGTCATAATGCAAAATTCCATTATGATGTCATAATGCAAAATTCCATTATGATGTCATAATGTAAAATTCCATTATGATGTCATAATGTAAAATTCCATTATGATGTCATGTTGCAAAATTCCATTATGATGTCATAATGTAAAATTCCATTATGATGTCATGTTGCAAAATTCCATTATGATGTCATAATGTAAAATTCCATTATGATGTCATAATGCAAAATTCCATTATGATGTCATAATGCAAAATTCCATTATGATGTCATAATGCAAAATTCCATTATGATGTCATAATGCAAAATTCCATTATGATGTCATAATGCAAAATTCCATTATGATGTCATAATGTAAAACTCCATTATGATGTCATAATGCAAAATTCCATTATCATGTCATAATGCAAAATTCCATTATGATGTCATAATAAAAAACTCCCTTATGATGTCATAATGCAAAATTCCATTATGATGTCATAATGTAACATTCCATTATGATATCATAATGCAAATTTCCATTATGATGTCATAATGCAAAATTCCATTATGATGTCATAATGTAACATTCCATTATGATGTCATAATGCAAAATTCCATTATGATGTCATAATGCAACATTCCATTATGATGTCATAATGTAACATTCCATTATGATGTCATATTGCAACTTTCCATTATGATGTCATAATGCAAAATTCCATTATGATGTCATAATGTAACATTCCATTATGATGTCATAATGCAAAATTCCATTATGATGTCATAATGTAACATTCCATTATGATGTCATAATGCAAAATTCCATTATGATGTCATAATGTAACATTCCATTATGATGTCATAATGCAAAATTCCATTATGATGTCATAATGCAACATTCCATTATGATGTCATAATGCAAAATTCCATTATGATGTCATAATGCAACATTCCATTATGATGTCATAATGTAACATTCCATTATGATGTCATAATGCAACATTCCATTATGATGTCATAATGTAACATTCCATTATGATGTCATAATGCAACATTCCATTATGATGTCATAATGCAACATTCCATTATGATGTCATAATGTAACATTCCATTATGATGTCATAATGCAAAATTCCATTATGATGTCATAATGTAACATTCCATTATGATGTCATAATGCAAAATTCCATTATGATGTCATAATGTAACATTCCATTATGATGTCATAATGTAACGTCCCATTATGATGTCATAATGCAACGTTCCATTATGATGTCATAATGTAACATTCCATTATGATGTCATAATGCAACATTCCATTATGATGTCATAATGCAAAATTCCATTATGATGTCATAATGTAACATTCCATTATGATGTCATAATGCAAAATTCCATTATGATGTCATAATGTAACATTCCATTATGATGTCATAATGCAAAATTCCATTATGATGTCATAATGTAACATTCTATTATGATGTCATAATGTAACGTCCCATTATGATGTCATAATGCAAAATTCCATTATGATGTCATAATGTAACGTCCCATTATGATGTCATAATGCAAAATTCCATTATGATGTCATAATGTAACATTCCATTATGATGTCATAATGCAAAATTCCATTGTGATGTCATAATGTAAAATTCCATTATGATGTCATAATGCAAAATTCCATTATGATGTCATAATGCAAAATTCCATTATGATGTCATAATGTAAAATTCCATTATGATGTCATAATGTAACATCCCATTATGATGTCATAATGCAAAATTCCATTATGATGTCATAATGTAACATTCCATTATGATGTCATAATGCAAAATTCCATTATGATGTCATAATGCAATATTCCATTACGATGTCATAATGTAACATGCCATTATGATGTCATAATGCAACATTCCATTATGATGTCATAATGTAACATTCCATTATGATGTCATAATGCAAAACTCCATTATGATGTCATAATGCAAATTTCCATTATGATGTCATAATGCAAAATTCCATTATGATGTCATAATGCAAAATTCCATTATGATGTCATAATGCAAAATTCCATTATGATGTCATAATGCAAAATTCTATTATGTCATAATGCAAAATTCCATTATGATGTCATAATGCAAAATTCCATTATGATGTCATAATGCAAAATTCCATTATGATGTCATAATGCAAAATTCCATTATGATGTCATAATGTAAAATTCCATTATGATGTCATAATGTAACATCCCATTATGATGTCATAATGCAAAATTCCATTATGATGTCATAATGTAACATTCCATTATGATGTCATAATGCAAAATTCCATTATGATGTCATAATGCAATATTCCATTACGATGTCATAATGTAACATGCCATTATGTCATAATGCAACATTCCATTATGATGTCATAATGTAACATTCCATTATGATGTCATAATGCAAAACTCCATTATGATGTCATAATGCAAATTTCCATTATGATGTCATAATGCAAAATTCCATTATGATGTCATAATGTAACATTCCATTATGATGTCATAATGCAAAATTCCATTATGATGTCATAATGTAACATTCTATTATGATGTCATAATGTAACGTCCCATTATGATGTCATAATGCAAAATTCCATTATGATGTCATAATGTAACATTCCATTGTGATGTCATAATGCAAAATTCCATTGTGATGTCATAATGTAAAATTCCATTATGATGTCATAATGCAAAATTCCATTATGATGTCATAATGCAAAATTCCATTATGATGTCATAATGTAAAATTCCATTATGATGTCATAATGTAACATTCCATTATGATGTCATAATGCAAAATTCCATTATGATGTCATAATGTAACATTCCATTATGATGTCATAATGCAAAATTCCATTATGATGTCATAATGCAATATTCCATTACGATGTCATAATGTAACATGCCATTATGATGTCATAATGTAACATTCCATTATGATGTCATAATGTAACATTCCATTATGATGTCATAATGCAAAACTCCATTATGATGTCATAATGCAAATTTCCATTATGATGTCATCATGCAAAATTCCATTATGATGTCATCATGCAAAATTCCATTATGATGTCATAATGCAAAATTCCATTATGATGTCATAATGCAAAATTCCATTATGATGTCATAATGCAAAATTCCATTATGATGTCATAATGCAAAATTCTATTATGTCATAATGCAAAATTCCATTATGATGTCATAATGCAAAATTCCATTATGATGTCATAATGCAAAATTCCATTATGATGTCATAATGCAAAATTCCATTATGATGTCATAATGTAAAATTCCATTATGATGTCATAATGTAACATCCCATTATGATGTCATAATGCAAAATTCCATTATGATGTCATAATGTAACATTCCATTATGATGTCATAATGCAAAATTCCATTATGATGTCATAATGCAATATTCCATTACGATGTCATAATGTAACATGCCATTATGATGTCATAATGCAACATTCCATTATGATGTCATAATGTAACATTCCATTATGATGTCATAATGCAAAACTCCATTATGATGTCATAATGCAAATTTCCATTATGATGTCATAATGCAAAATTCCATTATGATGTCATAATGCAAAATTCCATTATGATGTCATAATGCAAAATTCCATTATGATGTCATAATGCAAAATTCCATTATGATGTCATAATGCAAAATTCCATTATGATGTCATAATGCAAAATTCCATTATGATGTCATAATGCAAAATTCTATTATGTCATAATGCAAAATTCCATTATGATGTCATAATGCAAAATTCCATTATGATGTCATAATGCAAAATTCCATTATGATGTCATAATGCAAAATTCCATTATGATGTCATAATGCAAAATTCCATTATGATGTCATAATGTAAAATTCCATTATGATGTCATAATGTAAAATTCCATTATGATGTCATGTTGCAAAATTCCATTATGATGTCATGTTGCAAAATTCCATTATGATGTCATAATGTAAAATTCCATTATGATGTCATAATGCAAAATTCCATTATGATGTCATAATGCAAAATTCCATTATGATGTCATAATGCAAAATTCCATTATGATGTCATAATGTAAAACTCCATTATGATGTCATAATGCAAAATTCCATTATCATGTCATAATGCAAAATTCCATTATGATGTCATAATAAAAAACTCCCTTATGATGTCATAATGCAAAATTCCATTATGATGTCATAATGCAAATTTCCATTATGATGTCATAATGCAAAATTCCATTATGATGTCATAATGTAACATTCCATTATGATGTCATAATGCAAAATTCCATTATGATGTCATAATGCAACATTCCATTATGATGTCATAATGTAACATTCCATTATGATGTCATATTGCAACTTTCCATTATGATGTCATAATTCAAAATTCCATTATGATGTCATAATGTAACATTCCATTATGATGTCATAATGCAAAATTCCATTATGATGTCATAATGTAACATTCCATTATGATGTCATAATGCAAAATTCCATTATGATGTCATAATGTAACATTCCATTATGATGTCATAATGCAAAATTCCATTATGATGTCATAATGCAACATTCCATTATGATGTCATAATGTAAAATTCCATTATGATGTCATGTTGCAAAATTCCATTATGATGTCATAATGTAAAATTCCATTATGATGTCATAATGTAACATTCCATTATGATGTCATAATGCAAAATTCCATTATGATGTCATAATGCAAAATTCCATTATGATGTCATAATGCAAAATTCCATTATGATGTCATAATGTAAAACTCCATTATGATGTCATAATGCAAAATTCCATTATCATGTCATAATGCAAAATTCCATTATGATGTCATAATAAAAAACTCCCTTATGATGTCATAATGCAAAATTCCATTATGATGTCATAATGTAACATTCCATTATGATATCATAATGCAAATTTCCATTATGATGTCATAATGCAAAATTCCATTATGATGTCATAATGTAACATTCCATTATGATGTCATAATGCAAAATTCCATTATGATGTCATAATGCAACATTCCATTATGATGTCATAATGTAACATTCCATTATGATGTCATATTGCAACTTTCCATTATGATGTCATAATTCAAAATTCCATTATGATGTCATAATGTAACATTCCATTATGATGTCATAATGCAAAATTCCATTATGATGTCATAATGTAACATTCCATTATGATGTCATAATGCAAAATTCCATTATGATGTCATAATGCAACATTCCATTATGATGTCATAATGTAACGTCCCATTATGATGACATAATGCAAAATTCCATTATGATGTCATAATGTAACATTCCATTATGATGTCATAATGCAAAATTCCATTGTGATGTCATAATGTAAAATTCCATTATGATGTCATAATGCAAAATTCCATTATGATGTCATAATGCAAAATTCCATTATGATGTCATAATGTAAAATTCCATTATGATGTCATATTGCAAAATTCCATTATGATGTCATAATGCAAAATTCCATTATGATGTCATAATGTAAAATTCCATTATGATGTCATAATGTAAAACTCCATTATGATGTCATAATGCAAAATTCCATTATCATGTCATAATGCAAAATTCCATTATGATGTCATAATGTAACATTCCATTATGATATCATAATGCAAATTTCCATTATGATGTCATAATGCAAAATTCCATTATGATGTCATAATGTAACATTCCATTATGATGTCATAATGCAAAATTCCATTATGATGTCATAATGCAACATTCCATTATGATGTCATAATGTAACATTCCATTATGATGTCATATTGCAACTTTCCATTATGATGTCATAATTCAAAATTCCATTATGATGTCATAATGTAACATTCCATTATGATGTCATAATGCAAAATTCCATTATGATGTCATAATGTAACATTCCATTATGATGTCATAATGCAAAATTCCATTATGATGTCATAATGTAACATTCCATTATGATGTCATAATGCAAAATTCCATTATGATGTCATAATGTAACATTCCATTATGATGTCATAATGCAAAATTCCATTATGATGTCATAATGCAACATTCCATTATGATGTCATAATGCAAAATTCCATTATGATGTCATAATGCAACATTCCATTATGATGTCATAATGTAACATTCCATTATGATGTCATAATGCAACATTCCATTATGATGTCATAATGTAACATTCCATTATGATGTCATAATGCAACATTCCATTATGATGTCATAATGCAAAATTCCATTATGATGTCATAATGTAACATTCCATTATGATGTCATAATGCAAAATTCCATTATGATGTCATAATGTAACATTCCATTATGATGTCATAATGCAAAATTCCATTATGATGTCATAATGTAAAATTCCATTATGATGTCATATTGCAAAATTCCATTATGATGTCATAATGCAAAATTCCATTATGATGTCATAATGTAAAATTCCATTATGATGTCATAATGTAACATCCCATTATGATGTCATAATGCAAAATTCCATTATGATGTCATAATGTAACATTCCATTATGATGTCATAATGCAAAATTCCATTATGATGTCATAATGCAACATTCCATTATGATGTCATAATGCAATATTCCATTACGATGTCATAATGTAACATGCCATTATGATGTCATAATGCAACATTCCATTATGATGTCATAATGTAACATTCCATTATGATGTCATAATGCAAAATTCCATTATGATGTCATAATGTAACATTCCATTATGATGTCATAATGTAACATTCCATTATGATGTCATAATGCAAAATTCCATTATGATGTCATAATGCAAAATTCCATTATGATGTCATAATGTAACATTCCATTATGATGTCATAATGCAAAATTCCATTATGATGTCATAATGTAACATTCAATTATGATGTCATAATGTAACATCCCATTATGATGTCATAATGCAACATTCCATTATGATGTCATAATGTAATATCCCATTATGATGTCATAATGTAACATTCCATTATGATGTCATAATGCAAAATTCCATTATGATGTCATAATGTAACATTCCATTATGATGTCATAATGCAAAATTCCATTATGATGTCATAATGTAAAATTCCATTATGATGTCATAATGTAACATTCCATTATGATGTCACAATGCAAAATTCCATTATGATGTCATAATGTAACATTCCATTATGATGTCATAATGTGACATTCCATTATGATGTCATAATTTAACATTCCATTATGATGTCATAATGCAAAATTCCATTATGATGTCATAATGTAACATTCCATTATGATGTCATAATGCAAAATTCCATTATGATGTCATAATGTAACATTCCATTATGATGTCATAATGCAAAATTCCATTATGATGTCATAATGTAACATCCCATTATGATGTCATAATGCAAAATTCCATTATGATGTCATAATGTAACATCCCATTATGATGTCATAATGCAAAAATTCCATTATGATGTCATAATGTAACATCCCATTATGATGTCATAATGCAAAATTCCATTATGATGTCATAATGCAACATTCCATTATGATGTCATAATGTAACATTCCATTATGATGTCATATTGCAACTTTCCATTATGATGTCATAATTCAAAATTCCATTATGATGTCATAATGTAACATTCCATTATGATGTCATAATGCAAAATTCCATTATGATGTCATAATGCAACATTCCATTATGATGTCATAATGTAACGTCCCATTATGATGACATAATGCAAAATTCCATTATGATGTCATAATGTAACATTCCATTATGATGTCATAATGCAAAATTCCATTGTGATGTCATAATGTAAAATTCCATTATGATGTCATAATGCAAAATTCCATTATGATGTCATAATGCAAAATTCCATTATGATGTCATAATGTAAAATTCCATTATGATGTCATATTGCAAAATTCCATTATGATGTCATAATGCAAAATTCCATTATGATGTCATAATGTAAAATTCCATTATGATGTCATAATGTAAAACTCCATTATGATGTCATAATGCAAAATTCCATTATCATGTCATAATGCAAAATTCCATTATGATGTCATAATGTAACATTCCATTATGATATCATAATGCAAATTTCCATTATGATGTCATAATGCAAAATTCCATTATGATGTCATAATGTAACATTCCATTATGATGTCATAATGCAAAATTCCATTATGATGTCATAATGCAACATTCCATTATGATGTCATAATGTAACATTCCATTATGATGTCATATTGCAACTTTCCATTATGATGTCATAATTCAAAATTCCATTATGATGTCATAATGTAACATTCCATTATGATGTCATAATGCAAAATTCCATTATGATGTCATAATGTAACATTCCATTATGATGTCATAATGCAAAATTCCATTATGATGTCATAATGTAACATTCCATTATGATGTCATAATGCAAAATTCCATTATGATGTCATAATGTAACATTCCATTATGATGTCATAATGCAAAATTCCATTATGATGTCATAATGCAACATTCCATTATGATGTCATAATGCAAAATTCCATTATGATGTCATAATGCAACATTCCATTATGATGTCATAATGTAACATTCCATTATGATGTCATAATGCAACATTCCATTATGATGTCATAATGTAACATTCCATTATGATGTCATAATGCAACATTCCATTATGATGTCATAATGCAAAATTCCATTATGATGTCATAATGTAACATTCCATTATGATGTCATAATGCAAAATTCCATTATGATGTCATAATGTAACATTCCATTATGATGTCATAATGCAAAATTCCATTATGATGTCATAATGTAAAATTCCATTATGATGTCATATTGCAAAATTCCATTATGATGTCATAATGCAAAATTCCATTATGATGTCATAATGTAAAATTCCATTATGATGTCATAATGTAACATCCCATTATGATGTCATAATGCAAAATTCCATTATGATGTCATAATGTAACATTCCATTATGATGTCATAATGCAAAATTCCATTATGATGTCATAATGCAACATTCCATTATGATGTCATAATGCAATATTCCATTACGATGTCATAATGTAACATGCCATTATGATGTCATAATGCAACATTCCATTATGATGTCATAATGTAACATTCCATTATGATGTCATAATGCAAAATTCCATTATGATGTCATAATGTAACATTCCATTATGATGTCATAATGTAACATTCCATTATGATGTCATAATGCAAAATTCCATTATGATGTCATAATGCAAAATTCCATTATGATGTCATAATGTAACATTCCATTATGATGTCATAATGCAAAATTCCATTATGATGTCATAATGTAACATTCAATTATGATGTCATAATGTAACATCCCATTATGATGTCATAATGCAACATTCCATTATGATGTCATAATGTAATATCCCATTATGATGTCATAATGTAACATTCCATTATGATGTCATAATGCAAAATTCCATTATGATGTCATAATGTAACATTCCATTATGATGTCATAATGCAAAATTCCATTATGATGTCATAATGTAAAATTCCATTATGATGTCATAATGTAACATTCCATTATGATGTCACAATGCAAAATTCCATTATGATGTCATAATGTAACATTCCATTATGATGTCATAATGTGACATTCCATTATGATGTCATAATTTAACATTCCATTATGATGTCATAATGCAAAATTCCATTATGATGTCATAATGTAACATTCCATTATGATGTCATAATGCAAAATTCCATTATGATGTCATAATGTAACATTCCATTATGATGTCATAATGCAAAATTCCATTATGATGTCATAATGTAACATCCCATTATGATGTCATAATGCAAAATTCCATTATGATGTCATAATGTAACATCCCATTATGATGTCATAATGCAAAAATTCCATTATGATGTCATAATGTAACATCCCATTATGATGTCATAATGCAAAATTCCATTATGATGTCATAATGCAACATTCCATTATGATGTCATAATGTAACATTCCATTATGATGTCATATTGCAACTTTCCATTATGATGTCATAATTCAAAATTCCATTATGATGTCATAATGTAACATTCCATTATGATGTCATAATGCAAAATTCCATTATGATGTCATAATGTAACATTCCATTATGATGTCATAATGCAAAATTCCATTATGATGTCATAATGTAACATTCCATTATGATGTCATAATGCAAAATTCCATTATGATGTCATAATGTAACATTCCATTATGATGTCATAATGCAAAATTCCATTATGATGTCATAATGCAACATTCCATTATGATGTCATAATGCAAAATTGCATTATGATGTCATAATGCAACATTCCATTATGATGTCATAATGTAACATTCCATTATGATGTCATAATGCAACATTCCATTATGATGTCATAATGTAACATTCCATTATGATGTCATAATGCAACATTCCATTATGATGTCATGATGCAAAATTCCATTATGATGTCATAATGTAACATTCCATTATGATGTCATAATGCAAAATTCCATTATGATGTCATAATGTAACATTCCATTATGATGTCATAATGCAAAATTCCATTATGATGTCATAATGTAACATTCCATTATGATGTCATAATGCAAAATTCCATTATGATGTCATAATGTAACATTCCATTATGATGTCATAATGTAACGTCCCATTATGATGTCATAATGCAAAATTCCATTATGATGTCATAATGTAACGTCCCATTATGATGTCATAATGCAAAATTCCATTATGATGTCATAATGTAACATTCCATTATGATGTCATAATGCAAAATTCCATTGTGATGTCATAATGTAAAATTCCATTATGATGTCATAATGCAAAATTCCATTATGATGTCATAATGTAAAATTCCATTATGATGTCATATTGCAAAATTCCATTATGATGTCATAATGCAAAATTCCATTATGATGTCATAATGTAACGTCCCATTATGATGTCATAATGCAACATTCCATTATGATGTCATAATGTAACATTCCATTATGATGTCATAATGCAAAATTCCATTATGATGTCATAATGTAACATTCCATTATGATGTCATAATGCAAAATTCCATTATGATGTCATAATGTAACATTCCATTATGATGTCATAATGCAAAATTCCATTATGATGTCATAATGTAACATTCAATTATGATGTCATAATGTAACATCCCATTATGATGTCATAATGCAACATTCCATTATGATGTCATAATGCAACATTCCATTATGATGTCATAATGTAATATCCCATTATGATGTCATAATGTAACATTCCATTATGATGTCATAATGCAAAATTCTATTATGATGTCATAATGTAACATTCCATTATGATGTCATAATGCAAAATTCCATTATGATGTCATAATGTAACATTCCATTATGATGTCATAATGTAACATTCCATTATGATGTCATAATGCAAAATTCCATTATGATGTCATAATGTAAAATTCCATTATGATGTCATAATGTAACATTCCATTATGATGTCACAATGCAAAATTCCATTATGATGTCATAATGTAACATTCCATTATGATGTCATAATGTGACATTCCATTATGATGTCATAATTTAACATTCCATTATGATGTCATAATGCAAAATTCCATTATGATGTCATAATGTAACATCCCATTATGATGTCATAATGCAAAATTCCATTATGATGTCATAATGTAACATCCCATTATGATGTCATAATGCAAAAATTCCATTATGATGTCATAATGTAACATCCCATTATGATGTCATAATGCAAAATTCCATTATGATGTCATAATGTAACATTCCATTATGATGTCATAATGTAACATTCCATTATGATGTCATATTGCAACTTTCCATTATGATGTCATAATTCAAAATTCCATTATGATGTCATAATGTAACATTCCATTATGATGTCATAATGCAAAATTCCATTATGATGTCATAATGTAACATTCCATTATGATGTCATAATGCAAAATTCCATTATGATGTCATAATGTAACATTCCATTATGATGTCATAATGCAAAATTCCATTATGATGTCATAATGTAACATTCCATTATGATGTCATAATGCAAAATTCCATTATGATGTCATAATGCAACATTCCATTATGATGTCATAATGCAAAATTCCATTATGATGTCATAATGCAACATTCCATTATGATGTCATAATGTAACATTCCATTATGATGTCATAATGCAACATTCCATTATGATGTCATAATGCAACATTCCATTATGATGTCATAATGCAACATTCCATTATGAT
The DNA here is from genome assembly GCF_035609145.1 of Eleutherodactylus coqui. Taxonomy (NCBI): domain Eukaryota; kingdom Metazoa; phylum Chordata; class Amphibia; order Anura; family Eleutherodactylidae; genus Eleutherodactylus; species Eleutherodactylus coqui. The sequence goes on along the minus strand of NC_089843.1, from coordinate 151,099,711 downwards.
GTCATAATGCAACATTCCATTATGATGTCATGATGCAAAATTCCATTATGATGTCATAATGTAACATTCCATTATGATGTCATAATGCAAAATTCCATTATGATGTCATAATGTAACATTCCATTATGATGTCATAATGCAAAATTCCATTATGATGTCATAATGTAACATTCCATTATGATGTCATAATGTAACGTCCCATTATGATGTCATAATGCAAAATTCCATTATGATGTCATAATGTAACATTCCATTATGATGTCATAATGTAACGTCCCATTATGATGTCATAATGCAAAATTCCATTATGATGTCATAATGTAACATTCCATTATGATGTCATAATGCAAAATTCCATTGTGATGTCATAATGTAAAATTCCATTATGATGTCATAATGCAAAATTCCATTATGATGTCATAATGTAAAATTCCATTATGATGTCATATTGCAAAATTCCATTATGATGTCATAATGCAAAATTCCATTATGATGTCATAATGTAAAATTCCATTATGATGTCATAATGTAACATCCCATTATGATGTCATAATGCAAAATTCCATTATGATGTCATAATGTAACATTCCATTATGATGTCATAATGCAAAATTCCATTATGATGTCATAATGCAATATTCCATTACGATGTCATAATGTAACATGCCATTATGATGTCATAATGCAACATTCCATTATAATGTCATAATGTAACATTCCATTATGATGTCATAATGCAACATTCGATTATGATGTCATAATGTAAAATTCCATTATGATGTCATAATGCAAAATTCCATTATGATGTCATAATGCAAAATTCCATTATGATGTCATAATGTAAAATTCCATTATGATGTCATAATGCAAAATTCCATTATGATGTCATAATGCAGAATTCCATTATGATGTCATATTGTAAAATTCCATTATGATGTCATAATGCAAAATTCCATTATGATGTCATAATGTAAAATTCCATTATGATGTCATAATGCAAAATTCCATTATGATGTCATAATGTAAAATTCCATTATGATGTCATAATGCAAAATTCCATTATGATGTCATAATGCAAAATTCCATTATGATGTCATAATGTAAAATTCCATTATGATGTCATAATGCAAAATTCCATTATGATGTCATAATGTAACATTCCATTATGATGTCATAATGCAAAATTCCATTATGATGTCATAATGCAAAATTCTATTATGATGTCATAATGCAAAATTCCATTGTGATGTCATAATGTAAAACTGCATTATGATGTCATAATGCAAAATTCCATTATGATGTCATAATGTAAAATTCCATTATGATGTCATAATGCAAATTTCCATTATGAGGTCATAATGCAAAATTTCATTATGATATCATAATGTGACATTCCATTATGATGTCATAATGCTAAATTCCATTATGATGTCATAATGCAAAATTCCATTATGATGTCATAATGTAACATTCCATTATGATGTCATAATGCAAAATTCCATTATGATGTCATAATGCAAAATTCCATTATGATGTCTTAATGTAAAATTCCATTATGATGTCATAATGCAAAATTCCATTATGATATCATAATGTAAAATTCCATTATGATGTCATAATGTAACATCCCATTATGATGTCATAATGCAAAATTCCATTATGATGTCATAATGTAACATCCCATTATGATGTCATAATGCAAAATTCCATTATGATGTCATAATGTAACATCCCATTATGATGTCATAATGCAAAATTCCATTATGATGTCATAATGCAAAATTCCATTATGATGTCATAATGTAACATTCCATTATGATGTCATAATGCAACATTCCATTATGATGTCATAATGCAAAATTCCATTATGATGTCATAATGTAACATTCCATTATGATGTCATAATGCAAAATTCCATTATGATGTCATAATGTAACATTCCATTATGATGTCATAATGCAAAATTCCATTATGATGTCATATTGCAAAATTCCATTATGATGTCATAATGCAAAATTCCATTATGATGTCATATTGCAAAATTCCATTATGATGTCATAATGCAAAATTCCATTATGATGTCATAATGCAACATTCCGTTATGATGTCATAATGCAAAATTCCATTATGATGTCATAATGCAAAATTTCATTATGATGTCATAATGCAAAATTCCATTATGATGTCATAATGTAAAATTCCATTATGATGTCATAATGCAAAATTCCATTATGATGTCATAATGTAACATCCCATCATGATGTCATAATGCAAAATTCCATTATGATGTCATAATGTAGCATTCCATTATGATGTCATAATGCAAAATTCCATTATGATGTCATAATGTTGCATTCCATTATGTTGTCATAATGCAAAATTCCATTATGATGTCCTAATGCAATATTCCATTATGATGTCATAATGTAACATTCCATTATGATGTCATAATGCAACATTCCATTATGATGTCATAATGTAACATTCCATTATGATGTCATAATGCAACATTCGATTATGATGTCATAATGTAAAATTCCATTATGATGTCATAATGCAAAATTCCATTATGATGTCATAATGCAAAATTCCATTATGATGTCATAATGTAAAATTCCATTATGATGTCATAATGCAAAATTCCATTATGATGTCATAATGCAAAATTCCATTATGATGTCATATTGTAAAATTCCATTATGATGTCATAATGCAAAATTCCATTATGATGTCATATTGTAAAATTCCATTATGATGTCATAATGCAAAATTCCATTATGATGTCATAATGTAAAATTCCATTATGATGTCATAATGCAAAATTCCATTATGATGTCATAATGCAAAATTCCATTATGATGTCATAATGCAAAATTCCATTATGATGTCATAATGTAACATTCCATTATGATGTCATAATGTAACATTCCATTATGATGTCATAATGCAAAATTCCATTTTGATGTCATAATGTAACATTCCATTATGATGTCATAATGCAAAATTCCATTTTGATGTCATAATGCAAAATTCCATTATGATGTAATAATGCTAAATTCCATTATGATGTCATAATGTAACATTCCAAAATGATGTCATAATGCAAAACTCCATTATGATGTCATAATGTAACATTCCATTATGATGTCATAATGCAAAACTCCATTATGATGTCATAATGCAAATTTCCATTATGATGTCATCATGCAAAATTCCATTATGATGTCATAATGCAAAATTCCATTATGATGTCATAATGCAAAATTCCATTATGATGTCATAATGCAAAATTCCATTATGATGTCATAATGCAAAATTCCATTATGATGTCATAATGCAAAATTCCATTATGATGTCATAATGCAAAATTCTTTTATGTCATAATGCAAAATTCCATTATGATGTCATAATGCAAAATTCCATTATGATGTCATAATGCAAAATTCCATTATGATGTCATAATGCAAAATTCCATTATGATGTCATAATGCAAAATTCCATTATGATGTCATAATGCAAAATTTCATTATGATGTCATAATGTAAAATTCCATTATGATGTCATAATGTAAAATTCCATTATGATGTCATAATGCAAAATTCCATTATGATGTCATAATGTAAAATTCCATTATGATGTCATATTGCAAAATTCCATTATGATGTCATAATGCAAAATTCCATTATGATGTCATAATGCAACATTCCATTATGATGTCATAATGCAACATTCCATTATGATGTCATAATGCAAAATTCCATTATGATGTCATAATGCAAAATTCCATTATGATGTCATAATGTAAAATTCCATTATGATGTTATAATGCAAAATTCCATTATGATGTCATAATGTAAAATTCCATTATGATGTCATAATGTAACATCCCATTATGATGTCATAATGCAAAATTCCATTATGATGTCATAATGTAACATTCCATTATGATGTCATAATGCAAAATTCCATTATGATGTCATAATGCAATATTCCATTATGATGTCATAATGTAACATTCCATTATGATGTCATAATGCAACATTCCATTATGATGTCATAATGTAACATTCCATTATGATGTCATAATGCAACATTCGATTATGATGTCATAATGCAAAATTCCATTATGATGTCATAATGTAACATTCCATTATGATGTCATAATGCAAAATTCCATTATGATGTCATAATGTAAAATTCCATTATGATGTCATAATGTAACATCCCATTATGATGTCATAATGCAAAATTCCATTATGATGTCATAATGTACCATTCCATTATGATGTCATAATGCAAAATTCCATTATGATGTCATAATGTAACATTCCATTATGATGTCATAATGCAAAATTCCATTATGATGTCATAATGTAACATTCCATTATGATGTCATAATGCAAAATTCCATTATGATGTCATAATGTAAAATTCCATTATGATGTCATAATGTAACATTCCATTATGATGTCATAATGCAAAATTCCATTATGATGTCATAATGTAAAATTCCATTATGATGTCATAATGTAACATTCCATTATGATGTCACAATGCAAAATTCCATTATGATGTCATAATGTAACATTCCATTATGATGTCATAATGCAAAATTCCATTATGATGTCATAATTTAACATTCCATTATGATGTCATAATGCAAAATTCCATTATGATGTCATAATGTAACATTCCATTATGATGTCATAATGCAAAATTCCATTATGATGTCATAATGTAACATTCCATTATGATGTCATAATGCAAAATTCCATTATGATGTCATAATGTAACATCCCATTATGATGTCATAATGCAAAATTCCATTATGATGTCATAATGTAACATCCCATTATGATGTCATAATGCAAAAATTCCATTAAGATGTCATAATGTAACATCCCATTATGATGTCATAATGCAAAATTCCATTATGATGTCATAATGAAACATTCCATTATGATGTCATAATGTAACATTCCATTATGATATCATATTGCAACTTTCCATTATGATGTCATAATTCAAAATTCCATTATGATGTCATAATGTAACATTCCATTATGATGTCATAATGCAAAATTCCATTATGATGTCATAATGTAACATTCCATTATGATGTCATAATGCAAAATTCCATTATGATGTCATAATGTAACATTCCATTATGATGTCATAATGCAAAATTCCATTATGATGTCATAATGTAACATTCCATTATGATGTCATAATGCAAAATTCCATTATGATGTCATAATGCAACATTCCATTATGATGTCATAATGCAAAATTCCATTATGATGTCATAATGTAACATTCCATTATGATGTCATAATGTAACGTCCCATTATGATGTCATAATGCAAAATTCCATTATGATGTCATAATGTAACGTCCCATTATGATGTCATAATGCAAAATTCCATTATGATGTCATAATGTAACATTCCATTATGATGTCATAATGCAAAATTCCATTATGATGCCATAATGTAAAATTCCATTATGATGTCATAATGCAAAATTCCATTATGATGTCATAATGTAAAATTCCATTATGATGTCATATTGCAAAATTCCATTATGATGTCATAATGCAAAATTCCATTATGATGTCATAATGTAAAATTCTATTATGATGTCATAATGTAACATCCCATTATGATGTCATAATGCAAAATTCCATTATGATGTCATAATGTAACATTCCATTATGATGTCATAATGCAAAATTCCATTATGATGTCATAATGCAATATTCCATTACGATGTCATAATGTAACATGCCATTATGATGTCATAATGCAACATTCCATTATGATGTCATAATGTAACATCCCATTATGATGTCATAATGCAAAATTCCATTATGATGTCATAATGTAACATCCCATTATGATGTCATAATGCAAAAATTCCATTAAGATGTCATAATGTAACATCCCATTATGATGTCATAATGCAAAATTCCATTATGATGTCATAATGCAACATTCCATTATGATGTCATAATGTAACATTCCATTATGATGTCATATTGCAACTTTCCATTATGATGTCATAATTCAAAATGCCATTATGATGTCATAATGTAACATTCCATTATGATGTCATAATGCAAAATTCCATTATGATGTCATAATGTAACATTCCATTATGATGTCATAATGCAAAATTCCATTATGATGTCATAATGTAACATTCCATTATGATGTCATAATGCAAAATTCCATTATGATGTCATAATGTAACATTCCATTATGATGTCATAATGCAAAATTCCATTATGATGTCATAATGCAACATTCCATTATGATGTCATAATGCAAAATTCCATTATGATGTCATAATGTAACATTCCATTATGATGTCATAATGTAACGTCCCATTATGATGTCATAATGCAAAATTCCATTATGATGTCATAATGTAACGTCCCATTATGATGTCATAATGCAAAATTCCATTATGATGTCATAATGTAACATTCCATTATGATGTCATAATGCAAAATTCCATTATGATGTCATAATGTAAAATTCCATTATGATGTCATAATGCAAAATTCCATTATGATGTCATAATGTAAAATTCCATTATGATGTCATAATGTAACATTCCATTATGATGTCATAATGCAAAATTCCATTATGATGTCATAATGCAATATTCCATTATGATGTCATAATGTAACATTCCATTATGATGTCATAATGCAACATTCCATTATGATGTCATAATGTAACATTCCATTATGATGTCATAATGCAACATTCGATTATGATGTCATAATGCAAAATTCCATTATGATGTCATAATGTAACATTCCATTATGATGTCATAATGCAAAATTCCATTATGATGTCATAATGTAAAATTCCATTATGATGTCATAATGTAACATCCCATTATGATGTCATAATGCAAAATTCCATTATGATGTCATAATGTACCATTCCATTATGATGTCACAATGCAAAATTCCATTATGATGTCATAATGTAACATTCCATTATGATGTCATAATGCAAAATTCCATTATGATGTCATAATTTAACATTCCATTATGATGTCATAATGCAAAATTCCATTATGATGTCATAATGTAACATTCAATTATGATGTCATAATGCAAAATTCCATTATGATGTCATAATGTAACATTCCATTATGATGTCATAATGCAAAATTCCATTATGATGTCATAATGTAACATCCCATTATGATGTCATAATGCAAAATTCCATTATGATGTCATAATGTAACATCCCATTATGATGTCATAATGCAAAAATTCCATTAAGATGTCATAATGTAATATCCCATTATGATGTCATAATGTAACATTCCATTATGATGTCATAATGCAAAATTCCATTATGATGTCATAATGCAACATTCCATTATGATGTCATAATGCAAAATTCCATTATGATGTCATAATGTAACATTCCATTATGATGTCATAATGTAACGTCCCATTATGATGTCATAATGCAAAATTCCATTATGATGTCATAATGTAACATTCCATTATGATGTCATAATGCAAAATTCCATTATGATGTCATAATGTAACATTCCATTATGATGTCATAATGCAAAATTCCATTATGATGTCATAATGCAACATTCCATTATGATGTCATAATGCAAAATTCCATTATGATGTCATAATGTAACATTCCATTATGATGTCATAATGTAACGTCCCATTATGATGTCATAATGCAAAATTCCATTATGATGTCATAATGTAACGTCCCATTATGATGTCATAATGCAAAATTCCATTATGATGTCATAATGTAACATTCCATTATGATGTCATAATGCAAAATTCCATTATGATGTCATAATGTAAAATTCCATTATGATGTCATAATGCAAAATTCCATTATGATGTCATAATGTAAAATTCCATTATGATGTCATAATGTAACATTCCATTATGATGTCATAATGCAAAATTCCATTATGATGTCATAATGCAAAATTCCATTATGATGTCATAATGTAACATCCCATTATGATGTCATAATGCAAAATTCCATTATGATGTCATAATGTAACATCCCATTATGATGTCATAATGCAAAAATTCCATTAAGATGTCATAATGTAATATCCCATTATGATGTCATAATGTAACATTCCATTATGATGTCATAATGCAAAATTCCATTATGATGTCATAATGCAACATTCCATTATGATGTCATAATGCAAAATTCCATTATGATGTCATAATGTAACATTCCATTATGATGTCATAATGTAACGTCCCATTATGATGTCATAATGCAAAATTCCATTATGATGTCATAATGTAACGTCCCATTATGATGTCATAATGCAAAATTCCATTATGATGTCATAATGTAACATTCCATTATGATGTCATAATGCAAAATTCCATTATGATGTCATAATGTAAAATTCCATTATGATGTCATAATGCAAAATTCCATTATGATGTCATAATGTAAAATTCCATTATGATGTCATATTGCAAAATTCCATTATGATGTCATAATGTAAAATTCCATTATGATGTCATAATGTAACATCCCATTATGATGTCATAATGCAAAATTCCATTATGATGTCATAATGTAACATTCCATTATGATGTCATAATGCAAAGTTCCATTATGATGTCATAATGTAACATTCCATTATGATGTCATAATGCAAAATTCCATTATGATGTCATAATGTAACATCCCATTATGATGTCATAATGCAAAATTCCATTATGATGTCATAATGTAACATTCCATTATGATGTCATAATGCAAAATTCCATTATGATGTCATAATGTAACATTCCATTATGATGTCATAATGCAAAATTCCATTATGATGTCATAATGTAACATTCCATTATGATGTCATAATGCAAAATTCCATTATGATGTCATAATGCAACATTCCATTATGATGTCATAATGCAAAATTCCATTATGATGTCATAATGTAACATTCCATTATGATGTCATAATGTAACGTCCCATTATGATGTCATAATGCAAAATTCCATTATGATGTCATAATGTAACGTCCCATTATGATGTCATAATGCAAAATTCCATTATGATGTCATAATGTAACATTCCATTATGATGTCATAATGCAAAATTCCATTATGATGTCATAATGTAAAATTCCATTATGATGTCATAATGCAAAATTCCATTATGATGTCATAATGTAAAATTCCATTATGATGTCATATTGCAAAATTCCATTATGATGTCATAATGCAAAATTCCATTATGATGTCATAATGTAAAATTCCATTATGATGTCATCATGTAACATCCCATTATGATGTCATAATGCAAAATTCCATTATGATGTCATAATGTAACATTCCATTATGATGTCATAATGCAAAATTCCATTATGATGTCATAATGCAATATTCCATTACGATGTCATAATGTAACATGCCATTATGATGTCATAATGCAACATTCCATTATGATGTCATAATGTAACATTCCATTATGATGTCATAATGCAACATTCGATTATGATGTCATAATGTAAAATTCCATTATGATGTCATAATGCAAAATTCCATTATGATGTCATAATGCAAAATTCCATTATGATGTCATAATGTAAAATTCCATTATGATGTCATAATGCAAAATTCCATTATGATGTCATAATGCAAAATTCCATTATGATGTCATATTGTAAAATTCCATTATGATGTCATAATGCAAAATTCCATTATGATGTCATAATGCAAAATTCCATTATGATGTCATAATGCAAAATTCCATTATGATGTCATAATGTAAAATTCCATTATGATGTCATAATGCAACATTCCATTATGATGTCATAATGCAAGATTCCATTATGATGTCATAATGTAACTATCCATTATGATGTCATAATGTAACATTCCATTATGATGTCATAATGTAACATTCCATTATGATGTCATAATGCAAAATTCCATTATGATGTCATAATGTAACATTCCATTATGATGTCATAATGTAACATTCCATTATGATGTCATAATGCAAAATTCCATTATGATGTCATAATGTAACATTCCATTATGATGTCATAATGCAAAATTCCATTATGATGTCATAATGTAACATTCCATTATGATGTCATAATGCAAAATTCCATTATGATGTCATAATGTAACATTCAATTATGATGTCATAATGTAACATCCCATTATGATGTCATAATGCAACATTCCATTATGATGTCATAATGTAATATCCCATTATGATGTCATAATGTAACATTCCATTATGATGTCATAATGCAAAATTCCATTATGATGTCATAATGTAACATTCCATTATGATGTCATAATGTAACGTCCCATTATGATGTCATAATGCAAAATTCCATTATGATGTCATAATGTAACGTCCCATTATGATGTCATAATGCAAAATTCCATTATGATGTCATAATGTAACATTCCATTATGATGTCATAATGCAAAATTCCATTATGATGTCATAATGTAACATTCCATTATGATGTCATAATGCAAAATTCCATTATGATGTCATAATGCATTATTCCATTACGATGTCATAATGTAACATGCCATTATGATGTCATAATGCAACATTCCATTATGATGTCATAATGTAACATTCCATTATGATGTCATAATGCAACATTCGATTATGATGTCATAATGTAAAATTCCATTATGATGTCATAATGCAAAATTCCATTATGATGTCATAATGCAAAATTCCATTATGATGTCATAATGCAAAATTCCATTATGATGTCATAATGTAAAATTCCATTATGATGTCATAATGTAAAATTCCATTATGATGTCATAATGCAAAATTCCATTATGATGTCATAATGCAAAATTCCATTATGATGTCATATTGTAAAATTCCATTATGATGTCATAATGCAAAATTCCATTATGATGTCATAATGTAAAATTCCATTATGATGTCATAATGCAAAATTCCATTATGATGTCATAATGTAAAATTCCATTATGATGTCATAATGCAAAATTCCATTATGATGTCATAATGCAAGATTCCATTATGATGTCATAATGTAACTATCCATTATGATGTCATAATGTAACATTCCATTATGATGTCATAATGTAACATTCCATTATGATGTCATAATGCAAAATTCCATTATGATGTCATAATGTAACATTCCATTATGATGTCATAATGCAAAATTCCATTATGATGTCATAATGCAAAATTCCATTATGATGTAATAATGCAAAATTCCATTATGATGTCATAATGTAACATTCCATTATGATGTCATAATGCAAAATTCCATTATGATGTCATAATGCAACATTCCATTATGATGTCATAATGTAACATTCCATTATGATGTCATATTGCAACTTTCCATTATGATGTCATAATTCAAAATTCCATTATGATGTCATAATGTAACATTCCATTATGATGTCATAATGCAAAATTCCATTATGATGTCATAATGTAACATTCCATTATGATGTCATAATGCAAAATTCCATTATGATGTCATAATGTAACATTCCATTATGATGTCATAATGCAAAATTCCATTATGATGTCATAATGTAACATTCCATTATGATGTCATAATGCAAAATTCCATTATGATGTCATAATGTAACATTCCATTATGATGTCATAATGCAAAATTCCATTATGATGTCATAATGCAACATTCCATTATGATGTCATAATGCAAAATTCCATTATGATGTCATAATGCAACATTCCATTATGATGTCATAATGTAACATTCCATTATGATGTCATAATGCAACATTCCATTATGATGTCATAATGTAACATTCCATTATGATGTCATAATGCAACATTCCATTATGATGTCATAATGCAAAATTCCATTATGATGTCATAATGTAACATTCCATTATGATGTCATAATGCAAAATTCCATTATGATGTCATAATGTAACATTCCATTATGATGTCATAATGCAAAATTCCATTATGATGTCATAATGTAAAATTCCATTATGATGTCATATTGCAAAATTCCATTATGATGTCATAATGCAAAATTCCATTATGATGTCATAATGTAAAATTCCATTATGATGTCATAATGTAACATCCCATTATGATGTCATAATGCAAAATTCCATTATGATGTCATAATGTAACATTCCATTATGATGTCATAATGCAAAATTCCATTATGATGTCATAATGCAAAATTCCATTATGATGTCATAATGCAATATTCCATTACGATGTCATAATGTAACATGCCATTATGATGTCATAATGCAACATTCCATTATGATGTCATAATGTAACATTCCATTATGATGTCATAATGCAAAATTCCATTATGATGTCATAATGTAACATTCCATTATGATGTCATAATGCAAAATTCCATTATGATGTCATAATGCAAAATTCCATTATGATGTCATAATGTAACATTCCATTATGATGTCATAATGCAAAATTCCATTATGATGTCATAATGCAACATTCCATTATGATGTCATAATGCAAAATTCCATTATGATGTCATAATGTAACATTCCATTATGATGTCATAATGTAACGTCCCATTATGATGTCATAATGCAAAATTCCATTATGATGTCATAATGTAACGTCCCATTATGATGTCATAATGCAAAATTCCATTATGATGTCATAATGTAACATTCCATTATGATGTCATAATGCAAAATTCCATTATGATGTCATAATGTAAAATTCCATTATGATGTCATAATGCAAAATTCCATTATGATGTCATAATGTAAAATTCCATTATGATGTCATAATGTAACATTCCATTATGATGTCATAATGCAAAATTCCATTATGATGTCATAATGCAATATTCCATTATGATGTCATAATGTAACATTCCATTATGATGTCATAATGCAACATTCCATTATGATGTCATAATGTAACATTCCATTATGATGTCATAATGCAACATTCGATTATGATGTCATAATGCAAAATTCCATTATGATGTCATAATGTAACATTCCATTATGATGTCATAATGCAAAATTCCATTATGATGTCATAATGTAAAATTCCATTATGATGTCATAATGTAACATCCCATTATGATGTCATAATGCAAAATTCCATTATGATGTCATAATGTACCATTCCATTATGATGTCACAATGCAAAATTCCATTATGATGTCATAATGTAACATTCCATTATGATGTCATAATGCAAAATTCCATTATGATGTCATAATTTAACATTCCATTATGATGTCATAATGCAAAATTCCATTATGATGTCATAATGTAACATTCAATTATGATGTCATAATGCAAAATTCCATTATGATGTCATAATGTAACATTCCATTATGATGTCATAATGCAAAATTCCATTATGATGTCATAATGTAACATCCCATTATGATGTCATAATGCAAAATTCCATTATGATGTCATAATGTAACATCCCATTATGATGTCATAATGCAAAAATTCCATTAAGATGTCATAATGTAATATCCCATTATGATGTCATAATGTAACATTCCATTATGATGTCATAATGCAAAATTCCATTATGATGTCATAATGCAACATTCCATTATGATGTCATAATGCAAAATTCCATTATGATGTCATAATGTAACATTCCATTATGATGTCATAATGTAACGTCCCATTATGATGTCATAATGCAAAATTCCATTATGATGTCATAATGTAACATTCCATTATGATGTCATAATGCAAAATTCCATTATGATGTCATAATGTAACATTCCATTATGATGTCATAATGCAAAATTCCATTATGATGTCATAATGCAACATTCCATTATGATGTCATAATGCAAAATTCCATTATGATGTCATAATGTAACATTCCATTATGATGTCATAATGTAACGTCCCATTATGATGTCATAATGCAAAATTCCATTATGATGTCATAATGTAACGTCCCATTATGATGTCATAATGCAAAATTCCATTATGATGTCATAATGTAACATTCCATTATGATGTCATAATGCAAAATTCCATTATGATGTCATAATGTAAAATTCCATTATGATGTCATAATGCAAAATTCCATTATGATGTCATAATGTAAAATTCCATTATGATGTCATAATGTAACATTCCATTATGATGTCATAATGCAAAATTCCATTATGATGTCATAATGCAAAATTCCATTATGATGTCATAATGTAACATCCCATTATGATGTCATAATGCAAAATTCCATTATGATGTCATAATGTAACATCCCATTATGATGTCATAATGCAAAAATTCCATTAAGATGTCATAATGTAATATCCCATTATGATGTCATAATGTAACATTCCATTATGATGTCATAATGCAAAATTCCATTATGATGTCATAATGCAACATTCCATTATGATGTCATAATGCAAAATTCCATTATGATGTCATAATGTAACATTCCATTATGATGTCATAATGTAACGTCCCATTATGATGTCATAATGCAAAATTCCATTATGATGTCATAATGTAACGTCCCATTATGATGTCATAATGCAAAATTCCATTATGATGTCATAATGTAACATTCCATTATGATGTCATAATGCAAAATTCCATTATGATGTCATAATGTAAAATTCCATTATGATGTCATAATGCAAAATTCCATTATGATGTCATAATGTAAAATTCCATTATGATGTCATATTGCAAAATTCCATTATGATGTCATAATGTAAAATTCCATTATGATGTCATAATGTAACATCCCATTATGATGTCATAATGCAAAATTCCATTATGATGTCATAATGTAACATTCCATTATGATGTCATAATGCAAAGTTCCATTATGATGTCATAATGTAACATTCCATTATGATGTCATAATGCAAAATTCCATTATGATGTCATAATGTAACATCCCATTATGATGTCATAATGCAAAATTCCATTATGATGTCATAATGTAACATTCCATTATGATGTCATAATGCAAAATTCCATTATGATGTCATAATGTAACATTCCATTATGATGTCATAATGCAAAATTCCATTATGATGTCATAATGCAAAATTCCATTATGATGTCATAATGTAACATTCCATTATGATGTCATAATGCAAAATTCCATTATGATGTCATAATGCAACATTCCATTATGATGTCATAATGCAAAATTCCATTATGATGTCATAATGTAACATTCCATTATGATGTCATAATGTAACGTCCCATTATGATGTCATAATGCAAAATTCCATTATGATGTCATAATGTAACGTCCCATTATGATGTCATAATGCAAAATTCCATTATGATGTCATAATGTAACATTCCATTATGATGTCATAATGCAAAATTCCATTATGATGTCATAATGTAAAATTCCATTATGATGTCATAATGCAAAATTCCATTATGATGTCATAATGTAAAATTCCATTATGATGTCATATTGCAAAATTCCATTATGATGTCATAATGCAAAATTCCATTATGATGTCATAATGTAAAATTCCATTATGATGTCATCATGTAACATCCCATTATGATGTCATAATGCAAAATTCCATTATGATGTCATAATGTAACATTCCATTATGATGTCATAATGCAAAATTCCATTATGATGTCATAATGCAATATTCCATTACGATGTCATAATGTAACATGCCATTATGATGTCATAATGCAACATTCCATTATGATGTCATAATGTAACATTCCATTATGATGTCATAATGCAACATTCGATTATGATGTCATAATGTAAAATTCCATTATGATGTCATAATGCAAAATTCCATTATGATGTCATAATGCAAAATTCCATTATGATGTCATAATGTAAAATTCCATTATGATGTCATAATGCAAAATTCCATTATGATGTCATAATGCAAAATTCCATTATGATGTCATATTGTAAAATTCCATTATGATGTCATAATGCAAAATTCCATTATGATGTCATAATGCAAAATTCCATTATGATGTCATAATGCAAAATTCCATTATGATGTCATAATGTAAAATTCCATTATGATGTCATAATGCAACATTCCATTATGATGTCATAATGCAAGATTCCATTATGATGTCATAATGTAACTATCCATTATGATGTCATAATGTAACATTCCATTATGATGTCATAATGTAACATTCCATTATGATGTCATAATGCAAAATTCCATTATGATGTCATAATGTAACATTCCATTATGATGTCATAATGTAACATTCCATTATGATGTCATAATGCAAAATTCCATTATGATGTCATAATGTAACATTCCATTATGATGTCATAATGCAAAATTCCATTATGATGTCATAATGTAACATTCCATTATGATGTCATAATGCAAAATTCCATTATGATGTCATAATGTAACATTCCATTATGATGTCATAATGCAAAATTCCATTATGATGTCATAATGTAACATTCAATTATGATGTCATAATGTAACATCCCATTATGATGTCATAATGCAACATTCCATTATGATGTCATAATGTAATATCCCATTATGATGTCATAATGTAACATTCCATTATGATGTCATAATGCAAAATTCCATTATGATGTCATAATGTAACATTCCATTATGATGTCATAATGTAACGTCCCATTATGATGTCATAATGCAAAATTCCATTATGATGTCATAATGTAACGTCCCATTATGATGTCATAATGCAAAATTCCATTATGATGTCATAATGTAACATTCCATTATGATGTCATAATGCAAAATTCCATTATGATGTCATAATGTAACATTCCATTATGATGTCATAATGCAAAATTCCATTATGATGTCATAATGCATTATTCCATTGCGATGTCATAATGTAACATGCCATTATGATGTCATAATGCAACATTCCATTATGATGTCATAATGTAACATTCCATTATGATGTCATAATGCAACATTCGATTATGATGTCATAATGTAAAATTCCATTATGATGTCATAATGCAAAATTCCATTATGATGTCATAATGCAAAATTCCATTATGATGTCATAATGTAAAATTCCATTATGATGTCATAATGTAAAATTCCATTATGATGTCATAATGCAAAATTCCATTATGATGTCATAATGCAAAATTCCATTATGATGTCATATTGTAAAATTCCATTATGATGTCATAATGCAAAATTCCATTATGATGTCATAATGTAAAATTCCATTATGATGTCATAATGCAAAATTCCATTATGATGTCATAATGTAAAATTCCATTATGATGTCATAATGCAAAATTCCATTATGATGTCATAATGCAAGATTCCATTATGATGTCATAATGTAACTATCCATTATGATGTCATAATGTAACATTCCATTATGATGTCATAATGTAACATTCCATTATGATGTCATAATGCAAAATTCCATTATGATGTCATAATGTAACATTCCATTATGATGTCATAATGCAAAATTCCATTATGATGTCATAATGCAAAATTCCATTATGATGTAATAATGCAAAATTCCATTATGATGTCATAATGTAACATTCCATTATGATGTCATAATGCAAAATTCCATTATGATGTCATAATGCAACATTCCATTATGATGTCATAATGTAACATTCCATTATGATGTCATATTGCAACTTTCCATTATGATGTCATAATTCAAAATTCCATTATGATGTCATAATGTAACATTCCATTATGATGTCATAATGCAAAATTCCATTATGATGTCATAATGTAACATTCCATTATGATGTCATAATGCAAAATTCCATTATGATGTCATAATGTAACATTCCATTATGATGTCATAATGCAAAATTCCATTATGATGTCATAATGTAACATTCCATTATGATGTCATAATGCAAAATTCCATTATGATGTCATAATGTAACATTCCATTATGATGTCATAATGCAAAATTCCATTATGATGTCATAATGCAACATTCCATTATGATGTCATAATGCAAAATTCCATTATGATGTCATAATGCAACATTCCATTATGATGTCATAATGTAACATTCCATTATGATGTCATAATGCAACATTCCATTATGATGTCATAATGTAACATTCCATTATGATGTCATAATGCAACATTCCATTATGATGTCATAATGCAAAATTCCATTATGATGTCATAATGTAACATTCCATTATGATGTCATAATGCAAAATTCCATTATGATGTCATAATGTAACATTCCATTATGATGTCATAATGCAAAATTCCATTATGATGTCATAATGTAAAATTCCATTATGATGTCATATTGCAAAATTCCATTATGATGTCATAATGCAAAATTCCATTATGATGTCATAATGTAAAATTCCATTATGATGTCATAATGTAACATCCCATTATGATGTCATAATGCAAAATTCCATTATGATGTCATAATGTAACATTCCATTATGATGTCATAATGCAAAATTCCATTATGATGTCATAATGCAAAATTCCATTATGATGTCATAATGCAATATTCCATTACGATGTCATAATGTAACATGCCATTATGATGTCATAATGCAACATTCCATTATGATGTCATAATGTAACATTCCATTATGATGTCATAATGCAAAATTCCATTATGATGTCATAATGTAACATTCCATTATGATGTCATAATGCAAAATTCCATTATGATGTCATAATGCAAAATTCCATTATGATGTCATAATGTAACATTCCATTATGATGTCATAATGCAAAATTCCATTATGATGTCATAATGTAACATTCAATTATGATGTCATAATGTAACATCCCATTATGATGTCATAATGCAACATTCCATTATGATGTCATAATGTAATATCCCATTATGATGTCATAATGTAACATTCCATTATGATGTCATAATGCAAAATTCCATTATGATGTCATAATGTAACATTCCATTATGATGTCATAATGCAAAATTCCATTATGATGTCATAATGTAACATTCCATTATGATGTCATAATGCAAAATTCCATTATGATGTCATAATGTAAAATTCCATTATGATGTCATAATGTAACATTCCATTATGATGTCACAATGCAAAATTCCATTATGATGTCATAATGTAACATTCCATTATGATGTCATAATGTGACATTCCATTATGATGTCATAATTTAACATTCCATTATGATGTCATAATGCAAAATTCCATTATGATGTCATAATGTAACATTCCATTATGATGTCATAATGCAAAATTCCATTATGATGTCATAATGTAACATTCCATTATGATGTCATAATGCAAAATTCCATTATGATGTCATAATGTAACATCCCATTATGATGTCATAATGCAAAATTCCATTATGATGTCATAATGTAACATCCCATTATGATGTCATAATGCAAAAATTCCATTATGATGTCATAATGTAACATCCCATTATGATGTCATAATGCAAAATTCCATTATGATGTCATAATGCAACATTCCATTATGATGTCATAATGTAACATTCCATTATGATGTCATATTGCAACTTTCCATTATGATGTCATAATGCAAAATTCCATTATGATGTCATAATGTAACATTCCATTATGATGTCATAATGCAAAATTCCATTATGATGTCATAATGTAACATTCCATTATGATGTCATAATGCAAAATTCCATTATGATGTCATAATGTAACATTCCATTATGATGTCATAATGCAAAATTCCATTATGATGTCATAATGCAACATTCCATTATGATGTCATAATGCAAAATTCCATTATGATGTCATAATGCAACATTCCATTATGATGTCATAATGTAACATTCCATTATGATGTCATAATGCAACATTCCATTATGATGTCATAATGTAACATTCCATTATGATGTCATAATGCAACATTCCATTATGATGTCATGATGCAAAATTCCATTATGATGTCATAATGTAACATTCCATTATGATGTCATAATGCAAAATTCCATTATGATGTTATAATGTAACATTCCATTATGATGTCATAATGCAAAATTCCATTATGATGTCATAATGTAACATTCCATTATGATGTCATAATGTAACGTCCCATTATGATGTCATAATGCAAAATTCCATTATGATGTCATAATGTAACGTCCCATTATGATGTCATAATGCAAAATTCCATTATGATGTCATAATGTAACATTCCATTATGATGTCATAATGCAAAATTCCATTGTGATGTCATAATGTAAAATTCCATTATGATGTCATAATGCAAAATTCCATTATGATGTCATAATGTAAAATTCCATTATGATGTCATATTGCAAAATTCCATTATGATGTCATAATGCAAAATTCCATTATGATGTCATAATGTAACGTCCCATTATGATGTCATAATGCAACATTCCATTATGATGTCATAATGTAACATTCCATTATGATGTCATAATGCAACATTCCATTATGATGTCATAATGTAACATTCCATTATGATGTCATAATGCAAAATTCCATTATGATGTCATAATGTAACATTCCATTATGATGTCATAATGCAAAATTCCATTATGATGTCATAATGTAACATTCCATTATGATGTCATAATGCAAAATTCCATTATGATGTCATAATGTAACATTCAATTATGATGTCATAATGTAACATCCCATTATGATGTCATAATGCAACATTCCATTATGATGTCATAATGTAATATCCCATTATGATGTCATAATGTAACATTCCATTATGATGTCATAATGCAAAATTCTATTATGATGTCATAATGTAACATTCCATTATGATGTCATAATGCAAAATTCCATTATGATGTCATAATGTAACATTCCATTATGATGTCATAATGCAAAATTCCATTATGATGTCATAATGTAAAATTCCATTATGATGTCATAATGTAACATTCCATTATGATGTCACAATGCAAAATTCCATTATGATGTCATAATGTAACATTCCATTATGATGTCATAATGTGACATTCCATTATGATGTCATAATTTAACATTCCATTATGATGTCATAATGCAAAATTCCATTATGATGTCATAATGTAACATCCCATTATGATGTCATAATGCAAAATTCCATTATGATGTCATAATGTAACATCCCATTATGATGTCATAATGCAAAAATTCCATTATGATGTCATAATGTAACATCCCATTATGATGTCATAATGCAAAATTCCATTATGATGTCATAATGTAACATTCCATT
Organism: Eleutherodactylus coqui; assembly: GCF_035609145.1. NCBI lineage: Eukaryota > Metazoa > Chordata > Amphibia > Anura > Eleutherodactylidae > Eleutherodactylus > Eleutherodactylus coqui. The sequence continues at coordinate 151,078,469 of NC_089843.1, read as the reverse complement.
ATGATGTCATAATGTAACATTCCATTATGATGTCATATTGCAACTTTCCATTATGATGTCATAATTCAAAATTCCATTATGATGTCATAATGTAACATTCCATTATGATGTCATAATGCAAAATTCCATTATGATGTCATAATGTAACATTCCATTATGATGTCATAATGCAAAATTCCATTATGATGTCATAATGTAACATTCCATTATGATGTCATAATGCAAAATTCCATTATGATGTCATAATGTAACATTCCATTATGATGTCATAATGCAAAATTCCATTATGATGTCATAATGCAACATTCCATTATGATGTCATAATGCAAAATTCCATTATGATGTCATAATGCAACATTCCATTATGATGTCATAATGTAACATTCCATTATGATGTCATAATGCAACATTCCATTATGATGTCATAATGCAACATTCCATTATGATGTCATAATGCAACATTCCATTATGATGTCATAATGCAACATTCCATTATGATGTCATGATGCAAAATTCCATTATGATGTCATAATGTAACATTCCATTATGATGTCATAATGCAAAATTCCATTATGATGTCATAATGTAACATTCCATTATGATGTCATAATGCAAAATTCCATTATGATGTCATAATGTAACATTCCATTATGATGTCATAATGTAACGTCCCATTATGATGTCATAATGCAAAATTCCATTATGATGTCATAATGTAACATTCCATTTTGATGTCATAATGCAAAATTCCATTGTGATGTCATAATGTAAAATTCCATTATGATGTCATAATGCAAAATTCCATTATGATGTCATAATGTAAAATTCCATTATGATGTCATATTGCAAAATTCCATTATGATGTCATAATGCAAAATTCCATTATGATGTCATAATGTAAAATTCCATTATGATGTCATAATGTAACATCCCATTATAATGTCATAATGCAAAATTCCATTATGATGTCATAATGTAACATTCCATTATGATGTCATAATGCAAAATTCCATTATGATGTCATAATGCAATATTCCATTACGATGTCATAATGTAACATGCCATTATGATGTCATAATGCAACATTCCATTATAATGTCATAATGTAACATTCCATTATGATGTCATAATGCAACATTCGATTATGATGTCATAATGTAAAATTCCATTATGATGTCATAATGCAAAATTCCATTATGATGTCATAATGCAAAATTCCATTATGATGTCATAATGTAAAATTCCATTATGATGTCATAATGCAAAATTCCATTATGATGTCATAATGCAGAATTCCATTATGATGTCATATTGTAAAATTCCATTATGATGTCATAATGCAAAATTCCATTATGATGTCATAATGTAAAATTCCATTATGATGTCATAATGCAAAATTCCATTATGATGTCATAATGTAAAATTCCATTATGATGTCATAATGCAAAATTCCATTATGATGTCATAATGTAAAATTCCATTATGATGTCATAATGCAAAATTCCATTATGATGTCATAATATAAAATTCCATTATGATGTCATAATGCAAAATTCCATTATGATGTCATAATGCAGAATTCCATTATGATGTCATATTGTAAAATTCCATTATGATGTCATAATGCAAAATTCCATTATGATGTCATAATGTAAAATTCCATTATGATGTCATAATGCAAAATTCCATTATGATGTCATAATGTAAAATTCCATTATGATGTCATAATGCAAAATTCCATTATGATGTCATAATGCAAAATTCCATTATGATGTCATAATGTAAAATTCCATTATGATGTCATAATGCAAAATTCCATTATGATGTCATAATGTAACATTCCATTATGATGTCATAATGCAAAATTCCATTATGATGTCATAATGCAAAATTCTATTATGATGTCATAATGCAAAATTCCATTGTGATGTCATAATGTAAAACTGCATTATGATGTCATAATGCAAAATTCCATTATGATGTCATAATGTAAAATTCCATTATGATGTCATAATGCAAATTTCCATTATGAGGTCATAATGCAAAATTTCATTATGATATCATAATGTGACATTCCATTATGATGTCATAATGCTAAATTCCATTATGATGTCATAATGCAAAATTCCATTATGATGTCATAATGTAACATTCCATTATGATGTCATAATGCAAAATTCCATTATGATGTCATAATGCAAAATTCCATTATGATGTCTTAATGTAAAATTCCATTATGATGTCATAATGCAAAATTCCATTATGATATCATAATGTAAAATTCCATTATGATGTCATAATGTAACATCCCATTATGATGTCATAATGCAAAATTCCATTATGATGTCATAATGTAACATCCCATTATGATGTCATAATGCAAAATTCCATTATGATGTCATAATGTAACATCCCATTATGATGTCATAATGCAAAATTCCATTATGATGTCATAATGCAAAATTCCATTATGATGTCATAATGTAACATTCCATTATGATGTCATAATGCAACATTCCATTATGATGTCATAATGCAAAATTCCATTATGATGTCATAATGTAACATTCCATTATGATGTCATAATGCAAAATTCCATTATGATGTCATAATGTAACATTCCATTATGATGTCATAATGCAAAATTCCATTATGATGTCATATTGCAAAATTCCATTATGATGTCATAATGCAAAATTCCATTATGATGTCATATTGCAAAATTCCATTATGATGTCATAATGCAAAATTCCATTATGATGTCATAATGCAACATTCCGTTATGATGTCATAATGCAAAATTCCATTATGATGTCATAATGCAAAATTTCATTATGATGTCATAATGCAAAATTCCATTATGATGTCATAATGTAAAATTCCATTATGATGTCATAATGCAAAATTCCATTATGATGTCATAATGTAACATCCCATCATGATGTCATAATGCAAAATTCCATTATGATGTCATAATGTAGCATTCCATTATGATGTCATAATGCAAAATTCCATTATGATGTCATAATGTTGCATTCCATTATGTTGTCATAATGCAAAATTCCATTATGATGTCCTAATGCAATATTCCATTATGATGTCATAATGTAACATTCCATTATGATGTCATAATGCAACATTCCATTATGATGTCATAATGTAACATTCCATTATGATGTCATAATGCAACATTCGATTATGATGTCATAATGTAAAATTCCATTATGATGTCATAATGCAAAATTCCATTATGATGTCATAATGCAAAATTCCATTATGATGTCATAATGTAAAATTCCATTATGATGTCATAATGCAAAATTCCATTATGATGTCATAATGCAAAATTCCATTATGTCATATTGTAAAATTCCATTATGATGTCATAATGCAAAATTCCATTATGATGTCATATTGTAAAATTCCATTATGATGTCATAATGCAAAATTCCATTATGATGTCATAATGTAAAATTCCATTATGATGTCATAATGCAAAATTCCATTATGATGTCATAATGCAAAATTCCATTATGATGTCATAATGCAAAATTCCATTATGATGTCATAATGTAACATTCCATTATGATGTCATAATGTAACATTCCATTATGATGTCATAATGCAAAATTCCATTTTGATGTCATAATGTAACATTCCATTATGATGTCATAATGCAAAATTCCATTTTGATGTCATAATGCAAAATTCCATTATGATGTAATAATGCTAAATTCCATTATGATGTCATAATGTAACATTCCAAAATGATGTCATAATGCAAAATTCCATTATGATGTCATAATGTAACATTCCATTATGATGTCATAATGCAAAACTCCATTATGATGTCATAATGCAAATTTCCATTATGATGTCATCATGCAAAATTCCATTATGATGTCATAATGCAAAATTCCATTATGATGTCATAATGCAAAATTCCATTATGATGTCATAATGCAAAATTCCATTATGATGTCATAATGCAAAATTCCATTATGATGTCATAATGCAAAATTCCATTATGATGTCATAATGCAAAATTCTTTTATGTCATAATGCAAAATTCCATTATGATGTCATAATGCAAAATTCCATTATGATGTCATAATGCAAAATTCCATTATGATGTCATAATGCAAAATTCCATTATGATGTCATAATGCAAAATTCCATTATGATGTCATAATGCAAAATTCCATTATGATGTCATAATGTAAAATTCCATTATGATGTCATAATGTAAAATTCCATTATGATGTCATAATGCAAAATTCCATTATGATGTCATAATGTAAAATTCCATTATGATGTCATATTGCAAAATTCCATTATGATGTCATAATGCAAAATTCCATTATGATGTCATAATGCAACATTCCATTATGATGTCATAATGCAACATTCCATTATGATGTCATAATGCAAAATTCCATTATGATGTCATAATGCAAAATTCCATTATGATGTCATAATGTAAAATTCCATTATGATGTTATAATGCAAAATTCCATTATGATGTCATAATGTAAAATTCCATTATGATGTCATAATGTAACATCCCATTATGATGTCATAATGCAAAATTCCATTATGATGTCATAATGTAACATTCCATTATGATGTCATAATGCAAAATTCCATTATGATGTCATAATGCAATATTCCATTATGATGTCATAATGTAACATTCCATTATGATGTCATAATGCAACATTCCATTATGATGTCATAATGTAACATTCCATTATGATGTCATAATGCAACATTCGATTATGATGTCATAATGCAAAATTCCATTATGATGTCATAATGTAACATTCCATTATGATGTCATAATGCAAAATTCCATTATGATGTCATAATGTAAAATTCCATTATGATGTCATAATGTAACATCCCATTATGATGTCATAATGCAAAATTCCATTATGATGTCATAATGTACCATTCCATTATGATGTCATAATGCAAAATTCCATTATGATGTCATAATGCAATATTCCATTATGATGTCATAATGTAACATTCCATTATGATGTCATAATGCAACATTCCATTATGATGTCATAATGTAACATTCCATTATGATGTCATAATGCAACATTCGATTATGATGTCATAATGCAAAATTCCATTATGATGTCATAATGTAACATTCCATTATGATGTCATAATGCAAAATTCCATTATGATGTCATAATGTAACATTCCATAATGATGTCATAATGCAAAATTCCATTATGATGTCATAATGTAACATTCAATTATGATGTCATAATGTAACATCCCATTATGATGTCATAATGCAACATTCCATTATGATGTCATAATGTAATATCCCTTTATGATGTCATAATGCAAAATTCCATTATGATGTCATAATGTAACATTCCATTATGATGTCATAATGCAAAATTCCATTATGATGTCATAATGTAACATTCCATTATGATGTCATAATGCAAAATTCCATTATGATGTCATAATGTAAAATTCCATTATGATGTCATAATGCAAAATTCCATTATGATGTCATAATGTAAAATTCCATTATGATGTCATAATGTAACATTCCATTATGATGTCATAATGCAAAATTCCATTATGATGTCATAATTTAACATTCCATTATGATGTCATAATGCAAAATTCCATTATGATGTCATAATGTAACATTCCATTATGATGTCATAATGCAAAATTCCATTATGATGTCATAATGTAACATTCCATTATGATGTCATAATGCAAAATTCCATTATGATGTCATAATGTAACATTCCATTATGATGTCATAATGCAAAATTCCATTATGATGTCATAATGTAACATCCCATTATGATGTCATAATGCAAAAATTCCATTAAGATGTCATAATGTAACATCCCATTATGATGTCATAATGCAAAATTCCATTATGATGTCATAATGCAACATTCCATTATGATGTCATAATGTAACATTCCATTATGATATCATATTGCAACTTTCCATTATGATGTCATAATTCAAAATTCCATTATGATGTCATAATGTAAAATTCCATTATGATGTCATAATGTAACATTCCATTATGATGTCATAATGCAAAATTCCATTATGATGTCATAATGTAACATTCCATTATGATGTCATAATGCAAAATTCCATTATGATGTCATAATGTAACATTCCATTATGATGTCATAATGCAAAATTCCATTATGATGTCATAATGCAACATTCCATTATGATGTCATAATGCAAAATTCCATTATGATGTCATAATGCAACATTCCATTATGATGTCATAATGTAACATTCCATTATGATGTCATAATGCAACATTCCATTATGATGTCATAATGCAACATTCCATTATGATGTCATAATGCAACATTCCATTATGATGTCATAATGCAACATTCCATTATGATGTCATGATGCAAAATTCCATTATGATGTCATAATGTAACATTCCATTATGATGTCATAATGCAAAATTCCATTATGATGTCATAATGTAACATTCCATTATGATGTCATAATGCAAAATTCCATTATGATGTCATAATGTAACATTCCATTATGATGTCATAATGTAACGTCCCATTATGATGTCATAATGCAAAATTCCATTATGATGTCATAATGTAACATTCCATTATGATGTCATAATGCAAAATTCCATTGTGATGTCATAATGTAAAATTCCATTATGATGTCATAATGCAAAATTCCATTATGATGTCATAATGTAAAATTCCATTATGATGTCATATTGCAAAATTCCATTATGATGTCATAATGCAAAATTCCATTATGATGTCATAATGTAAAATTCCATTATGATGTCATAATGTAACATCCCATTATAATGTCATAATGCAAAATTCCATTATGATGTCATAATGTAACATTCCATTATGATGTCATAATGCAAAATTCCATTATGATGTCATAATGCAATATTCCATTACGATGTCATAATGTAACATGCCATTATGATGTCATAATGCAACATTCCATTATAATGTCATAATGTAACATTCCATTATGATGTCATAATGCAACATTCGATTATGATGTCATAATGTAAAATTCCATTATGATGTCATAATGCAAAATTCCATTATGATGTCATAATGCAAAATTCCATTATGATGTCATAATGTAAAATTCCATTATGATGTCATAATGCAAAATTCCATTATGATGTCATAATGCAGAATTCCATTATGATGTCATATTGTAAAATTCCATTATGATGTCATAATGCAAAATTCCATTATGATGTCATAATGTAAAATTCCATTATGATGTCATAATGCAAAATTCCATTATGATGTCATAATGTAAAATTCCATTATGATGTCATAATGCAAAATTCCATTATGATGTCATAATGTAAAATTCCATTATGATGTCATAATGCAAAATTCCATTATGATGTCATAATATAAAATTCCATTATGATGTCATAATGCAAAATTCCATTATGATGTCATAATGCAGAATTCCATTATGATGTCATATTGTAAAATTCCATTATGATGTCATAATGCAAAATTCCATTATGATGTCATAATGTAAAATTCCATTATGATGTCATAATGCAAAATTCCATTATGATGTCATAATGTAAAATTCCATTATGATGTCATAATGCAAAATTCCATTATGATGTCATAATGCAAAATTCCATTATGATGTCATAATGTAAAATTCCATTATGATGTCATAATGCAAAATTCCATTATGATGTCATAATGTAACATTCCATTATGATGTCATAATGCAAAATTCCATTATGATGTCATAATGCAAAATTCCATTATGATGTCATAATGCAAAATTCCATTGTGATGTCATAATGTAAAACTGCATTATGATGTCATAATGCAAAATTCCATTATGATGTCATAATGTAAAATTCCATTATGATGTCATAATGCAAATTTCCATTATGAGGTCATAATGCAAAATTTCATTATGATATCATAATGTGACATTCCATTATGATGTCATAATGCTAAATTCCATTATGATGTCATAATGCAAAATTCCATTATGATGTCATAATGTAACATTCCATTATGATGTCATAATGCAAAATTCCATTATGATGTCATAATGCAAAATTCCATTATGATGTCTTAATGTAAAATTCCATTATGATGTCATAATGCAAAATTCCATTATGATATCATAATGTAAAATTCCATTATGATGTCATAATGTAACATCCCATTATGATGTCATAATGCAAAATTCCATTATGATGTCATAATGTAACATCCCATTATGATGTCATAATGCAAAATTCCATTATGATGTCATAATGTAACATCCCATTATGATGTCATAATGCAAAATTCCATTATGATGTCATAATGCAAAATTCCATTATGATGTCATAATGTAACATTCCATTATGATGTCATAATGCAACATTCCATTATGATGTCATAATGCAAAATTCCATTATGATGTCATAATGTAACATTCCATTATGATGTCATAATGCAAAATTCCATTATGATGTCATAATGTAACATTCCATTATGATGTCATAATGCAAAATTCCATTATGATGTCATATTGCAAAATTCCATTATGATGTCATAATGCAAAATTCCATTATGATGTCATATTGCAAAATTCCATTATGATGTCATAATGCAAAATTCCATTATGATGTCATAATGCAACATTCCGTTATGATGTCATAATGCAAAATTCCATTATGATGTCATAATGCAAAATTTCATTATGATGTCATAATGCAAAATTCCATTATGATGTCATAATGTAAAATTCCATTATGATGTCATAATGCAAAATTCCATTATGATGTCATAATGTAACATCCCATCATGATGTCATAATGCAAAATTCCATTATGATGTCATAATGTAGCATTCCATTATGATGTCATAATGCAAAATTCCATTATGATGTCATAATGTTGCATTCCATTATGTTGTCATAATGCAAAATTCCATTATGATGTCCTAATGCAATATTCCATTATGATGTCATAATGTAACATTCCATTATGATGTCATAATGCAACATTCCATTATGATGTCATAATGTAACATTCCATTATGATGTCATAATGCAACATTCGATTATGATGTCATAATGTAAAATTCCATTATGATGTCATAATGCAAAATTCCATTATGATGTCATAATGCAAAATTCCATTATGATGTCATAATGTAAAATTCCATTATGATGTCATAATGCAAAATTCCATTATGATGTCATAATGCAAAATTCCATTATGTCATATTGTAAAATTCCATTATGATGTCATAATGCAAAATTCCATTATGATGTCATATTGTAAAATTCCATTATGATGTCATAATGCAAAATTCCATTATGATGTCATAATGTAAAATTCCATTATGATGTCATAATGCAAAATTCCATTATGATGTCATAATGCAAAATTCCATTATGATGTCATAATGCAAAATTCCATTATGATGTCATAATGTAACATTCCATTATGATGTCATAATGTAACATTCCATTATGATGTCATAATGCAAAATTCCATTTTGATGTCATAATGTAACATTCCATTATGATGTCATAATGCAAAATTCCATTTTGATGTCATAATGCAAAATTCCATTATGATGTAATAATGCTAAATTCCATTATGATGTCATAATGTAACATTCCAAAATGATGTCATAATGCAAAATTCCATTATGATGTCATAATGTAACATTCCATTATGATGTCATAATGCAAAACTCCATTATGATGTCATAATGCAAATTTCCATTATGATGTCATCATGCAAAATTCCATTATGATGTCATAATGCAAAATTCCATTATGATGTCATAATGCAAAATTCCATTATGATGTCATAATGCAAAATTCCATTATGATGTCATAATGCAAAATTCCATTATGATGTCATAATGCAAAATTCCATTATGATGTCATAATGCAAAATTCTTTTATGTCATAATGCAAAATTCCATTATGATGTCATAATGCAAAATTCCATTATGATGTCATAATGAAAAATTCCATTATGATGTCATAATGCAAAATTCCATTATGATGTCATAATGCAAAATTCCATTATGATGTCATAATGCAAAATTCCATTATGATGTCATAATGTAAAATTCCATTATGATGTCATAATGTAAAATTCCATTATGATGTCATAATGCAAAATTCCATTATGATGTCATAATGTAAAATTCCATTATGATGTCATATTGCAAAATTCCATTATGATGTCATAATGCAAAATTCCATTATGATGTCATAATGCAACATTCCATTATGATGTCATAATGCAACATTCCATTATGATGTCATAATGCAACATTCCATTATGATGTCATAATGCAAAATTCCATTATGATGTCATAATGTAAAATTCCATTATGATGTTATAATGCAAAATTCCATTATGATGTCATAATGTAAAATTCCATTATGATGTCATAATGTAACATCCCATTATGATGTCATAATGCAAAATTCCATTATGATGTCATAATGTAACATTCCATTATGATGTCATAATGCAAAATTCCATTATGATGTCATAATGCAATATTCCATTATGATGTCATAATGTAACATTCCATTATGATGTCATAATGCAACATTCCATTATGATGTCGTAATGTAACATTCCATTATGATGTCATATTGCAAAATTCCATTATGATGTCATAATGCAAAATTCCATTATGATGTCATATTGCAAAATTCCATTATGATGTCATAATGCAAAATTCCATTATGATGTCATAATGCAACATTCCGTTATGATGTCATAATGCAAAATTCCATTATGATGTCATAATGCAAAATTTCATTATGATGTCATAATGCAAAATTCCATTATGATGTCATAATGTAAAATTCCATTATGATGTCATAATGCAAAATTCCATTATGATGTCATAATGTAACATCCCATCATGATGTCATAATGCAAAATTCCATTATGATGTCATAATGTAGCATTCCATTATGATGTCATAATGCAAAATTCCATTATGATGTCATAATGTTGCATTCCATTATGTTGTCATAATGCAAAATTCCATTATGATGTCCTAATGCAATATTCCATTATGATGTCATAATGTAACATTCCATTATGATGTCATAATGCAACATTCCATTATGATGTCATAATGTAACATTCCATTATGATGTCATAATGCAACATTCGATTATGATGTCATAATGTAAAATTCCATTATGATGTCATAATGCAAAATTCCATTATGATGTCATAATGCAAAATTCCATTATGATGTCATAATGTAAAATTCCATTATGATGTCATAATGCAAAATTCCATTATGATGTCATAATGCAAAATTCCATTATGTCATATTGTAAAATTCCATTATGATGTCATAATGCAAAATTCCATTATGATGTCATATTGTAAAATTCCATTATGATGTCATAATGCAAAATTCCATTATGATGTCATAATGTAAAATTCCATTATGATGTCATAATGCAAAATTCCATTATGATGTCATAATGCAAAATTCCATTATGATGTCATAATGCAAAATTCCATTATGATGTCATAATGTAACATTCCATTATGATGTCATAATGTAACATTCCATTATGATGTCATAATGCAAAATTCCATTTTGATGTCATAATGTAACATTCCATTATGATGTCATAATGCAAAATTCCATTTTGATGTCATAATGCAAAATTCCATTATGATGTAATAATGCTAAATTCCATTATGATGTCATAATGTAACATTCCAAAATGATGTCATAATGCAAAATTCCATTATGATGTCATAATGTAACATTCCATTATGATGTCATAATGCAAAACTCCATTATGATGTCATAATGCAAATTTCCATTATGATGTCATCATGCAAAATTCCATTATGATGTCATAATGCAAAATTCCATTATGATGTCATAATGCAAAATTCCATTATGATGTCATAATGCAAAATTCCATTATGATGTCATAATGCAAAATTCCATTATGATGTCATAATGCAAAATTCCATTATGATGTCATAATGCAAAATTCTTTTATGTCATAATGCAAAATTCCATTATGATGTCATAATGCAAAATTCCATTATGATGTCATAATGCAAAATTCCATTATGATGTCATAATGCAAAATTCCATTATGATGTCATAATGCAAAATTCCATTATGATGTCATAATGCAAAATTCCATTATGATGTCATAATGTAAAATTCCATTATGATGTCATAATGTAAAATTCCATTATGATGTCATAATGCAAAATTCCATTATGATGTCATAATGTAAAATTCCATTATGATGTCATATTGCAAAATTCCATTATGATGTCATAATGCAAAATTCCATTATGATGTCATAATGCAACATTCCATTATGATGTCATAATGCAACATTCCATTATGATGTCATAATGCAAAATTCCATTATGATGTCATAATGCAAAATTCCATTATGATGTCATAATGTAAAATTCCATTATGATGTTATAATGCAAAATTCCATTATGATGTCATAATGTAAAATTCCATTATGATGTCATAATGTAACATCCCATTATGATGTCATAATGCAAAATTCCATTATGATGTCATAATGTAACATTCCATTATGATGTCATAATGCAAAATTCCATTATGATGTCATAATGCAATATTCCATTATGATGTCATAATGTAACATTCCATTATGATGTCATAATGCAACATTCCATTATGATGTCATAATGTAACATTCCATTATGATGTCATAATGCAACATTCGATTATGATGTCATAATGCAAAATTCCATTATGATGTCATAATGTAACATTCCATTATGATGTCATAATGCAAAATTCCATTATGATGTCATAATGTAAAATTCCATTATGATGTCATAATGTAACATCCCATTATGATGTCATAATGCAAAATTCCATTATGATGTCATAATGTACCATTCCATTATGATGTCATAATGCAAAATTCCATTATGATGTCATAATGCAATATTCCATTATGATGTCATAATGTAACATTCCATTATGATGTCATAATGCAACATTCCATTATGATGTCATAATGTAACATTCCATTATGATGTCATAATGCAACATTCGATTATGATGTCATAATGCAAAATTCCATTATGATGTCATAATGTAACATTCCATTATGATGTCATAATGCAAAATTCCATTATGATGTCATAATGTAACATTCCATAATGATGTCATAATGCAAAATTCCATTATGATGTCATAATGTAACATTCAATTATGATGTCATAATGTAACATCCCATTATGATGTCATAATGCAACATTCCATTATGATGTCATAATGTAATATCCCTTTATGATGTCATAATGCAAAATTCCATTATGATGTCATAATGTAACATTCCATTATGATGTCATAATGCAAAATTCCATTATGATGTCATAATGTAACATTCCATTATGATGTCATAATGCAAAATTCCATTATGATGTCATAATGTAAAATTCCATTATGATGTCATAATGCAAAATTCCATTATGATGTCATAATGTAAAATTCCATTATGATGTCATAATGTAACATTCCATTATGATGTCATAATGCAAAATTCCATTATGATGTCATAATTTAACATTCCATTATGATGTCATAATGCAAAATTCCATTATGATGTCATAATGTAACATTCCATTATGATGTCATAATGCAAAATTCCATTATGATGTCATAATGTAACATTCCATTATGATGTCATAATGCAAAATTCCATTATGATGTCATAATGTAACATTCCATTATGATGTCATAATGCAAAATTCCATTATGATGTCATAATGTAACATCCCATTATGATGTCATAATGCAAAAATTCCATTAAGATGTCATAATGTAACATCCCATTATGATGTCATAATGCAAAATTCCATTATGATGTCATAATGCAACATTCCATTATGATGTCATAATGTAACATTCCATTATGATATCATATTGCAACTTTCCATTATGATGTCATAATTCAAAATTCCATTATGATGTCATAATGTAACATTCCATTATGATGTCATAATGCAAAATTCCATTATGATGTCATAATGTAACATTCCATTATGATGTCATAATGCAAAATTCCATTATGATGTCATAATGTAACATTCCATTATGATGTCATAATGCAAAATTCCATTATGATGTCATAATGTAACATTCCATTATGATGTCATAATGCAAAATTCCATTATGATGTCATAATGCAACATTCCATTATGATGTCATAATGCAAAATTCCATTATGATGTCATAATGTAACATTCCATTATGATGTCATAATGTAACGTCCCATTATGATGTCATAATGCAAAATTCCATTATGATGTCATAATGTAACGTCCCATTATGATGTCATAATGCAAAATTCCATTATGATGTCATAATGTAACATTCCATTATGATGTCATAATGCAAAATTCCATTATGATGCCATAATGTAAAATTCCATTATGATGTCATAATGCAAAATTCCATTATGATGTCATAATGTAAAATTCCATTATGATGTCATATTGCAAAATTCCATTATGATGTCATAATGCAAAATTCCATTATGATGTCATAATGTAAAATTCTATTATGATGTCATAATGTAACATCCCATTATGATGTCATAATGCAAAATTCCATTATGATGTCATAATGTAACATTCCATTATGATGTCATAATGCAAAATTCCATTATGATGTCATAATGCAATATTCCATTACGATGTCATAATGTAACATGCCATTATGATGTCATAATGCAACATTCCATTATGATGTCATAATGTAACATCCCATTATGATGTCATAATGCAAAATTCCATTATGATGTCATAATGTAACATCCCATTATGATGTCATAATGCAAAAATTCCATTAAGATGTCATAATGCAACATTCCATTATGATGTCATAATGTAACATTCCATTATGATGTCATATTGCAACTTTCCATTATGATGTCATAATTCAAAATGCCATTATGATGTCATAATGTAACATTCCATTATGATGTCATAATGCAAAATTCCATTATGATGTCATAATGTAACATTCCATTATGATGTCATAATGCAAAATTCCATTATGATGTCATAATGTAACATTCCATTATGATGTCATAATGCAAAATTCCATTATGATGTCATAATGTAACATTCCATTATGATGTCATAATGCAACATTCCATTATGATGTCATAATGCAAAATTCCATTATGATGTCATAATGTAACATTCCATTATGATGTCATAATGTAACGTCCCATTATGATGTCATAATGCAAAATTCCATTATGATGTCATAATGTAACGTCCCATTATGATGTCATAATGCAAAATTCCATTATGATGTCATAATGTAACATTCCATTATGATGTCATAATGCAAAATTCCATTATGATGTCATAATGTAAAATTCCATTATGATGTCATAATGCAAAATTCCATTATGATGTCATAATGTAAAATTCCATTATGATGTCATAATGTAACATTCCATTATGATGTCATAATGCAAAATTCCATTATGATGTCATAATGCAATATTCCATTATGATGTCATAATGTAACATTCCATTATGATGTCATAATGCAACATTCCATTATGATGTCATAATGTAACATTCCATTATGATGTCATAATGCAACATTCGATTATGATGTCATAATGCAAAATTCCATTATGATGTCATAATGTAACATTCCATTATGATGTCATAATGCAAAATTCCATTATGATGTCATAATGTAAAATTCCATTATGATGTCATAATGTAACATCCCATTATGATGTCATAATGCAAAATTCCATTATGATGTCATAATGTACCATTCCATTATGATGTCACAATGCAAAATTCCATTATGATGTCATAATGTAACATTCCATTATGATGTCATAATGCAAAATTCCATTATGATGTCATAATTTAACATTCCATTATGATGTCATAATGCAAAATTCCATTATGATGTCATAATGTAACATTCAATTATGATGTCATAATGCAAAATTCCATTATGATGTCATAATGTAACATTCCATTATGATGTCATAATGCAAAATTCCATTATGATGTCATAATGTAACATCCCATTATGATGTCATAATGCAAAATTCCATTATGATGTCATAATGTAACATCCCATTATGATGTCATAATGCAAAAATTCCATTAAGATGTCATAATGTAATATCCCATTATGATGTCATAATGTAACATTCCATTATGATGTCATAATGCAAAATTCCATTATGATGTCATAATGCAACATTCCATTATGATGTCATAATGCAAAATTCCATTATGATGTCATAATGTAACATTCCATTATGATGTCATAATGTAACGTCCCATTATGATGTCATAATGCAAAATTCCATTATGATGTCATAATGTAACATTCCATTATGATGTCATAATGCAAAATTCCATTATGATGTCATAATGTAACATTCCATTATGATGTCATAATGCAAAATTCCATTATGATGTCATAATGCAACATTCCATTATGATGTCATAATGCAAAATTCCATTATGATGTCATAATGTAACATTCCATTATGATGTCATAATGTAACGTCCCATTATGATGTCATAATGCAAAATTCCATTATGATGTCATAATGTAACGTCCCATTATGATGTCATAATGCAAAATTCCATTATGATGTCATAATGTAACATTCCATTATGATGTCATAATGCAAAATTCCATTATGATGTCATAATGTAAAATTCCATTATGATGTCATAATGCAAAATTCCATTATGATGTCATAATGTAAAATTCCATTATGATGTCATAATGTAACATTCCATTATGATGTCATAATGCAAAATTCCATTATGATGTCATAATGCAATATTCCATTATGATGTCATAATGTAACATTCCATTATGATGTCATAATGCAACATTCCATTATGATGTCATAATGTAACATTCCATTATGATGTCATAATGCAACATTCGATTATGATGTCATAATGCAAAATTCCATTATGATGTCATAATGTAACATTCCATTATGATGTCATAATGCAAAATTCCATTATGATGTCATAATGTAAAATTCCATTATGATGTCATAATGTAACATCCCATTATGATGTCATAATGCAAAATTCCATTATGATGTCATAATGTACCATTCCATTATGATGTCACAATGCAAAATTCCATTATGATGTCATAATGTAACATTCCATTATGATGTCATAATGCAAAATTCCATTATGATGTCATAATTTAACATTCCATTATGATGTCATAATGCAAAATTCCATTATGATGTCATAATGTAACATTCAATTATGATGTCATAATGCAAAATTCCATTATGATGTCATAATGTAACATTCCATTATGATGTCATAATGCAAAATTCCATTATGATGTCATAATGTAACATCCCATTATGATGTCATAATGCAAAATTCCATTATGATGTCATAATGTAACATTCCATTATGATGTCATAATGTAACATTCCATTATGATGTCATAATGCAAAATTCCATTTTGATGTCATAATGTAACATTCCATTATGATGTCATAATGCAAAATTCCATTTTGATGTCATAATGCAAAATTCCATTATGATGTAATAATGCTAAATTCCATTATGATGTCATAATGTAACATTCCAAAATGATGTCATAATGCAAAATTCCATTATGATGTCATAATGTAACATTCCATTATGATGTCATAATGCAAAACTCCATTATGATGTCATAATGCAAATTTCCATTATGATGTCATCATGCAAAATTCCATTATGATGTCATAATGCAAAATTCCATTATGATGTCATAATGCAAAATTCCATTATGATGTCATAATGCAAAATTCCATTATGATGTCATAATGCAAAATTCCATTATGATGTCATAATGCAAAATTCCATTATGATGTCATAATGCAAAATTCTTTTATGTCATAATGCAAAATTCCATTATGATGTCATAATGCAAAATTCCATTATGATGTCATAATGCAAAATTCCATTATGATGTCATAATGCAAAATTCCATTATGATGTCATAATGCAAAATTCCATTATGATGTCATAATGCAAAATTCCATTATGATGTCATAATGTAAAATTCCATTATGATGTCATAATGTAAAATTCCATTATGATGTCATAATGCAAAATTCCATTATGATGTCATAATGTAAAATTCCATTATGATGTCATATTGCAAAATTCCATTATGATGTCATAATGCAAAATTCCATTATGATGTCATAATGCAACATTCCATTATGATGTCATAATGCAACATTCCATTATGATGTCATAATGCAAAATTCCATTATGATGTCATAATGCAAAATTCCATTATGATGTCATAATGTAAAATTCCATTATGATGTTATAATGCAAAATTCCATTATGATGTCATAATGCAAAATTCCATTATGATGTCATAATGTAACATCCCATTATGATGTCATAATGCAAAATTCCATTATGATGTCATAATGTAACATTCCATTATGATGTCATAATGCAAAATTCCATTATGATGTCATAATGCAATATTCCATTATGATGTCATAATGTAACATTCCATTATGATGTCATAATGCAACATTCCATTATGATGTCATAATGTAACATTCCATTATGATGTCATAATGCAACATTCGATTATGATGTCATAATGCAAAATTCCATTATGATGTCATAATGTAACATTCCATTATGATGTCATAATGCAAAATTCCATTATGATGTCATAATGTAAAATTCCATTATGATGTCATAATGTAACATCCCATTATGATGTCATAATGCAAAATTCCATTATGATGTCATAATGTACCATTCCATTATGATGTCATAATGCAAAATTCCATTATGATGTCATAATGCAATATTCCATTATGATGTCATAATGTAACATTCCATTATGATGTCATAATGCAACATTCCATTATGATGTCATAATGTAACATTCCATTATGATGTCATAATGCAACATTCGATTATGATGTCATAATGCAAAATTCCATTATGATGTCATAATGTAACATTCCATTATGATGTCATAATGCAAAATTCCATTATGATGTCATAATGTAACATTCCATAATGATGTCATAATGCAAAATTCCATTATGATGTCATAATGTAACATTCAATTATGATGTCATAATGTAACATCCCATTATGATGTCATAATGCAACATTCCATTATGATGTCATAATGTAATATCCCTTTATGATGTCATAATGCAAAATTCCATTATGATGTCATAATGTAACATTCCATTATGATGTCATAATGCAAAATTCCATTATGATGTCATAATGTAACATTCCATTATGATGTCATAATGCAAAATTCCATTATGATGTCATAATGTAAAATTCCATTATGATGTCATAATGCAAAATTCCATTATGATGTCATAATGTAAAATTCCATTATGATGTCATAATGTAACATTCCATTATGATGTCATAATGCAAAATTCCATTATGATGTCATAATTTAACATTCCATTATGATGTCATAATGCAAAATTCCATTATGATGTCATAATGTAACATTCCATTATGATGTCATAATGCAAAATTCCATTATGATGTCATAATGTAACATTCCATTATGATGTCATAATGCAAAATTCCATTATGATGTCATAATGTAACATTCCATTATGATGTCATAATGCAAAATTCCATTATGATGTCATAATGTAACATCCCATTATGATGTCATAATGCAAAAATTCCATTAAGATGTCATAATGTAACATCCCATTATGATGTCATAATGCAAAATTCCATTATGATGTCATAATGCAACATTCCATTATGATGTCATAATGTAACATTCCATTATGATATCATATTGCAACTTTCCATTATGATGTCATAATTCAAAATTCCATTATGATGTCATAATGTAACATTCCATTATGATGTCATAATGCAAAATTCCATTATGATGTCATAATGTAACATTCCATTATGATGTCATAATGCAAAATTCCATTATGATGTCATAATGTAACATTCCATTATGATGTCATAATGCAAAATTCCATTATGATGTCATAATGTAACATTCCATTATGATGTCATAATGCAAAATTCCATTATGATGTCATAATGCAACATTCCATTATGATGTCATAATGCAAAATTCCATTATGATGTCATAATGTAACATTCCATTATGATGTCATAATGTAACGTCCCATTATGATGTCATAATGCAAAATTCCATTATGATGTCATAATGTAACGTCCCATTATGATGTCATAATGCAAAATTCCATTATGATGTCATAATGTAACATTCCATTATGATGTCATAATGCAAAATTCCATTATGATGCCATAATGTAAAATTCCATTATGATGTCATAATGCAAAATTCCATTATGATGTCATAATGTAAAATTCCATTATGATGTCATATTGCAAAATTCCATTATGATGTCATAATGCAAAATTCCATTATGATGTCATAATGTAAAATTCTATTATGATGTCATAATGTAACATCCCATTATGATGTCATAATGCAAAATTCCATTATGATGTCATAATGTAACATTCCATTATGATGTCATAATGCAAAATTCCATTATGATGTCATAATGCAATATTCCATTACGATGTCATAATGTAACATGCCATTATGATGTCATAATGCAACATTCCATTATGATGTCATAATGTAACATCCCATTATGATGTCATAATGCAAAATTCCATTATGATGTCATAATGTAACATCCCATTATGATGTCATAATGCAAAAATTCCATTAAGATGTCATAATGTAACATCCCATTATGATGTCATAATGCAAAATTCCATTATGATGTCATAATGCAACATTCCATTATGATGTCATAATGTAACATTCCATTATGATGTCATATTGCAACTTTCCATTATGATGTCATAATTCAAAATGCCATTATGATGTCATAATGTAACATTCCATTATGATGTCATAATGCAAAATTCCATTATGATGTCATAATGTAACATTCCATTATGATGTCATAATGCAAAATTCCATTATGATGTCATAATGTAACATTCCATTATGATGTCATAATGCAAAATTCCATTATGATGTCATAATGTAACATTCCATTATGATGTCATAATGCAAAATTCCATTATGATGTCATAATGCAACATTCCATTATGATGTCATAATGCAAAATTCCATTATGATGTCATAATGTAACATTCCATTATGATGTCATAATGTAACGTCCCATTATGATGTCATAATGCAAAATTCCATTATGATGTCATAATGTAACGTCCCATTATGATGTCATAATGCAAAATTCCATTATGATGTCATAATGTAACATTCCATTATGATGTCATAATGCAAAATTCCATTATGATGTCATAATGTAAAATTCCATTATGATGTCATAATGCAAAATTCCATTATGATGTCATAATGTAAAATTCCATTATGATGTCATAATGTAACATTCCATTATGATGTCATAATGCAAAATTCCATTATGATGTCATAATGCAATATTCCATTATGATGTCATAATGTAACATTCCATTATGATGTCATAATGCAACATTCCATTATGATGTCATAATGTAACATTCCATTATGATGTCATAATGCAACATTCGATTATGATGTCATAATGCAAAATTCCATTATGATGTCATAATGTAACATTCCATTATGATGTCATAATGCAAAATTCCATTATGATGTCATAA